>NC_091161.1:919840-1020948 GCF_040958095.1 Procambarus clarkii | reverse complement strand
CCGCAAACATTGAGAGAAATGAATCGATACCCTCCGGGAGATCATTTACATATATCAGAAACAAGATAGGACCGAGTACAGAACCCTGTGGGACTCCACTGGTGACTTCACGCCAATCGGAGGTCTCACCCCTCACCGTAACTCTCTGCTTCCTAGTGTGTGTGTGTGTGTGTGTGTGTGTGTGTGTGTGTGTGTGTGTGTGTGTGTGTGTGTGTGTGTGTGTGTGTGTGTGTGTGTGTGTGTGTGTGTGTGTGTGTGTGTGTGTGTGTGTGTGTACTCACCTAGTTGTACTCACCTAGTTGTGTTTGCGGGGGTTGAGCTCTGGCTCTTTGGTCCCGCCTCTCAACCGTCAATCAACAGGTGTACAGATTTATGAGCCTATCGGGCTCTGTCATATCTACACTTGAAACTGTGTATGGAGTCAGCCTCCACCACATCACTTCCTAATGCATTCCATTTGTCAACCACTCTGACACTAAAAAAGTTCTTTCTAATATCTCTGTGGCTCATTTGGGCACTCAGTTTCCACCTGTGTCCCCTTGTGCGTGTTCCCCTTGTGTTAAATAGACTGTCTTTATCTACCCTATCAATCCCCTTCAGAATCTTGAATGTGGTGATCATGTCCCCCCTAACTCTTCTGTCTTCCAGCGAAGTGAGGTTTAATTCCTGTAGTCTCTCCTCGTAGCTCATACCTCTCAGCTCGGGTACTAGTCTGGTGGCAAACCTTTGAACCTTTTCCAGTTTAGTCTTATCCTTGACTAGATATGGACTCCATGCTGGGGCTGCATACTCCAGGATTGGCCTGACATATGTGGTATACAAAGTTCTGAATGATTCTTTACACAAGTTTCTGAATGCCGTTCGTATGTTGGCCAGCCTGGCATATGCCGCTGATGTTATCCGCTTGATATGTGCTGCAGGAGACAGGTCTGGCGTGATATCAACCCCCAAGTCTTTTTCCTTCTCTGACTCCTGAAGAATTTCCTCTCCCAGATGATACCTTGTATCTGGCCTCCTGCTCCCTACACCTATCTTCATTACATTACATTTGGTTGGGTTAAACTCTAACAACCATTTGTTCGACCATTCCTTCAGCTTGTCTAGGTCTTCTTGAAGCCTCAAACAGTCCTCTTCTGTTTTAATCCTTCTCATAATTTTAGCATCGTCCGCAAACATTGAGAGAAATGAATCGATACCTTCCGGGAGATCATTTATATATATCAGAAACAAGATAGGACCGAGTACAAAACCCTGTGGGACTCCACTGGTGACTTCACGCCAATCGGAGGTCTCACCCCTCACCGTAACTCTCTGCTTCCTATTGTGTGTGTGTGTGTGTGTGTGTGTGTGTGTGTGTGTGTGTGTGTGTGTGTGTGTGTGTGTCTGTGTGTGTGTGTGTGTGTGTGTGTGTGTGTGTGTGTGTGTGTGTGTGTGTGTGTACTCACCTAGTTGTACTCACCTAGTTGTGTTTGCGGGGGTTGAGCTCTGGCTCTTTGGTCCCGCCTCTCAACCGTCAATCAACAGGTGTACAGATTCATGAGCCTATCGGGCTCTGTCATATCTACACTTGAAGCTGTGTATGGAGTCAGCCTCCACCACATCACTTCCTAATGCATTCCATTTGTCAACCACTCTGACACTAAAAAAGTTCTTTCTAATATCTCTGTGGCTCATTTGGGCACTCAGTTTCCACCTGTGTCCCCTTGTGCGTGTTCCCCTTGTGTTAAATAGACTGTCTTTATCTACCCTATCAATCCCCTTCAGAATCTTGAATGTGGTGATCATGTCTCCCCTAACTCTTCTGTCTTCCAGCGAAGTGAGGTTTAATTCCTGTAGTCTCTCCTCGTTGCTCATACCTCTCAGCTCGGGTACTAGTCTGGTGGCAAACCTTTGAACCTTTTCCAGTTTAGTCTTATCCTTGACTAGATATGGACTCCATGCTGGGGCTGCATACTCCAGGATTGGCCTGACATATGTGGTATACAAAGTTCTGAATGATTCTTTACACAAGTTTCTGAATGCCGTTCGTATGTTGGCCAGCCTGGCATATGCCGCTGATGTTATCCGCTTGATATGTGCTGCAGGAGACAGGTCTGGCGTGATATCAACCCCCAAGTCTTTTTCCTTCTCTGACTCCTGAAGAATTTCCTCTCCCAGATGATACCTTGTATCTGGCCTCCTGCTCCCTACACCTATCTTCATTACATTACATTTGGTTGGGTTAAACTCTAACAACCATTTGTTCGACCATTCCTTCAGCTTGTCTAGGTCTTCTTGAAGCCTCAAACAGTCCTCTTCTGTTTTAATCCTTCTCATAATTTTAGCATCGTCCGCAAACATTGAGAGAAATGAATCGATACCCTCCGGGAGATCATTTACATATATCAGAAACAAGATAGGACCGAGTACAGAACCCTGTGGGACTCCACTGGTGACTTCACGCCAATCGGAGGTCTCACCCCTCACCGTAACTCTCTGCTTCCTAGTGTGTGTGTGTGTGTGTGTGTGTGTGTGTGTGTGTGTGTGTGTGTGTGTGTGTGTGTGTGTGTGTGTGTGTGTGTGTGTGTGTGTGTGTGTGTGTGTGTGTGTGTGTGTGTGTGTGTGTGTACTCACCTAGTTGTACTCACCTAGTTGTGTTTGCGGGGGTTGAGCTCTGGCTCTTTGGTCCCGCCTCTCAACCGTCAATCAACAGGTGTACAGATTCATGAGCCTATCGGGCTCTGTCATATCTACACTTGAAACTGTGTATGGAGTCAGCCTCCACCACATCACTTCCTAATGCATTCCATTTGTCAACCACTCTGACACTAAAAAAGTTCTTTCTAATATCTCTGTGGCTCATTTGGGCACTCAGTTTCCACCAGTGTCCCCTTGTGCGTGTTCCCCTTGTGTTAAATAGACTGTCTTTATCTACCCTATCAATCCCCTTCAGAATCTTGAATGTGGTGATCATGTCCCCCCTAACTCTTCTGTCTTCCAGCGAAGTGAGGTTTAATTCCTGTAGTCTCTCCTCGTAGCTCATACCTCTCAGCTCGGGTACTAGTCTGGTGGCAAACCTTTGAACCTTTTCCAGTTTAGTCTTATCCTTGACTAGATATGGACTACATGCTGGGGCTGCATACTCCAGGATTGGCCTGACATATGTGGTATACAAAGTTCTGAATGATTCTTTACACAAGTTTCTGAATGCCGTTCGTATGTTGGCCAGCCTGGCATATGCCGCTGATGTTATCCGCTTGATATGTGCTGCAGGAGACAGGTCTGGCGTGATATCAACCCCCAAGTCTTTTTCCTTCTCTGACTCCTGAAGAATTTCCTCTCCCAGATGATACCTTGTATCTGGCCTCCTGCTCCCTACACCTATCTTCATTACATTACATTTGGTTGGGTTAAACTCAAACAACCATTTGTTCGACCATTCCTTCAGCTTGTCTAGGTCTTCTTGAAGCCTCAAACAGTCCTCTTCTGTTTTAATCCTTCTCATAATTTTAGCATCGTCCGCAAACATTGAGAGAAATGAATCGATACCTTCCGGGAGATCATTTATATATATCAGAAACAAGATAGGACCGAGTACAGAACCCTGTGGGACTCCACTGGTGACTTCACGCCAATCGGAGGTCTCACCCCTCACCGTAACTCTCTGCTTCCTAGTGTGTGTGTGTGTGTGTGTGTGTGTGTGTGTGTGTGTGTGTGTGTGTGTGTGTGTGTGTGTGTGTGTGTGTGTACTCACCTAGTTGTACTCACCTAGTTGTGTTTGCGGGGGTTGAGCTCTGGCTCTTTGGTCCCGCCTCTCAACCGTCAATCAACAGGTGTACAGATTCATGAGCCTATCGGGCTCTGTCATATCTACACTTGAAACTGTGTATGGAGTCAGCCTCCACCACATCACTTCCTAATGCATTCCATTTGTCAACCACTCTGAAACTAAAAAAGTTCTTTCTAATATCTCTGTGGCTCATTTGGGCACTCAGTTTCCACCTGTGTCCCTTTGTGCGTGTTCCCCTTGTGTTAAATAGACTGTCTTTATCTACCCTATCAATCCCCTTCAGAATCTTGAATGTGGTGATCATGTCCCCCCTAACTCTTCTGTCTTCCAGCGAAGTGAGGTTAATTTCCTGTAGTCTCTCCTCGTTGCTCATACCTCTCAGCTCGGGTACTAGTCTGTTGGCAAACCTTTGAACCTTTTCCAGTTTAGTCTTATCCTTGACTAGATATGGACTCCATGCTGGGGCTGCATACTCCAGGATTGGCCTGACATATGTGGTATACAAAGTTCTGAATGATTCTTTACACAAGTTTCTGAATGCCGTTCGTATGTTGGCCAGCCTGGCATATGCCGCTGATGTTATCCGCTTGATATGTGCTGCAGGAGACAGGTCTGGCGTGATATCAACCCCCAAGTCTTTTTCCTTCTCTGACTCCTGAAGAATTTCCTCTCCCAGATGATACCTTGTATCTGGCCTCCTGCTCCCTACACCTATCTTCATTACATTACATTTGGTTGGGTTAAACTCTAACAACCATTTGTTCGACCATTCCTTCAGCTTGTCTAGGTCTTCTTGAAGCCTCAAACAGTCCTCTTCTGTTTTAATCCTTCTCATAATTTTAGCATCGTCCGCAAACATTGAGAGAAATGAATCGATACCCTCCGGGAGATCATTTACATATATCAGAAACAAGATAGGACCGAGTACAGAACCCTGTGGGACTCCACTGGTGACTTCACGCCAATCGGAGGTCTCACCCCTCACCGTAACTCTCTGCTTCCTAGTGTGTGTGTGTGTGTGTGTGTGTGTGTGTGTGTGTGTGTGTGTGTGTGTGTGTGTGTGTGTGTGTGTGTGTGTGTGTGTGTGTGTGTGTGTGTGTGTGTGTGTGTGTGTGTGTGTGTGTGTACTCACCTAGTTGTACTCACCTAGTTGTGTTTGCGGGGGTTGAGCTCTGGCTCTTTGGTCCCGCCTCTCAACCGTCAATCAACAGGTGTACAGATTCATGAGCCTATCGGGCTCTGTCATATCTACACTTGAAACTGTGTATGGAGTCAGCCTCCACCACATCACTTCCTAATGCATTCCATTTGTCAACCACTCTGACACTAAAAAAGTTCTTTCTAATATCTCTGTGGCTCATTTGGGCACTCAGTTTCCACCAGTGTCCCCTTGTGCGTGTTCCCCTTGTGTTAAATAGACTGTCTTTATCTACCCTATCAATCCCCTTCAGAATCTTGAATGTGGTGATCATGTCCCCCCTAACTCTTCTGTCTTCCAGCGAAGTGAGGTTTAATTCCTGTAGTCTCTCCTCGTAGCTCATACCTCTCAGCTCGGGTACTAGTCTGGTGGCAAACCTTTGAACCTTTTCCAGTTTAGTCTTATCCTTGACTAGATATGGACTACATGCTGGGGCTGCATACTCCAGGATTGGCCTGACATATGTGGTATACAAAGTTCTGAATGATTCTTTACACAAGTTTCTGAATGCCGTTCGTATGTTGGCCAGCCTGGCATATGCCGCTGATGTTATCCGCTTGATATGTGCTGCAGGAGACAGGTCTGGCGTGATATCAACCCCCAAGTCTTTTTCCTTCTCTGACTCCTGAAGAATTTCCTCTCCCAGATGATACCTTGTATCTGGCCTCCTGCTCCCTACACCTATCTTCATTACATTACATTTGGTTGGGTTAAACTCTAACAACCATTTGTTCGACCATTCCTTCAGCTTGTCTAGGTCTTCTTGAAGCCTCAAACAGTCCTCTTCTGTTTTAATCCTTCTCATAATTTTAGCATCGTCCGCAAACATTGAGAGAAATGAATCGATACCTTCCGGGAGATCATTTATATATATCAGAAACAAGATAGGACCGAGTACAGAACCCTGTGGGACTCCACTGGTGACTTCACGCCAATCGGAGGTCTCACCCCTCACCGTAACTCTCTGCTTCCTATTGTGTGTGTGTGTGTGTGTGTGTGTGTGTGTGTGTGTGTGTGTGTGTGTGTGTGTGTGTGTGTGTGTGTGTGTGTACTCACCTATTTGTACTCACCTATTTGTGCTTGCGGGGGTTGAGCTTTGGCTCTTTGGTCCCGCCTCTCAACTGTCAATCAACTGGTGTACAGATTCCTGAGCCTACTGGGCTCTATCATATCTACA
The DNA here is from genome assembly GCF_040958095.1 of Procambarus clarkii. NCBI lineage: Eukaryota > Metazoa > Arthropoda > Malacostraca > Decapoda > Cambaridae > Procambarus > Procambarus clarkii. The sequence goes on along the minus strand of NC_091161.1, from coordinate 1,014,804 downwards.
TTTAAAACTGTGTATGGAGTCAGCCTCCACCACATCACTGCCTAATGCATTCCATCCGTTAACTACTCTGACACTAAAAAAGTTCCTTCTAACGTCTCTGTGGCTCATGTGAGTACTCAGTTTCCACCTGTGTCCCCTTGTTCGCGTCCCACCAGTGTTGAATAGTTTATCTTTGTTTACCCGGTCGATTCCTCTGAGGATTTTGTAGGTTGTGATCATGTCTCCCCTTACTCTTCTGTCTTCCAGTGTCGTAAGGTGCATTTCCCGCAGCCTTTCCTCGTAACTCATGCCTCTTAATTCTGGGACTAGTCTAGTGGCATACCTTTGGACTTTTTCCAGCTTCGTCTTGTGCTTGACAAGGTACGGGCTCCATGCTGGGGCCGCATACTCCAGGATTGGTCTTACATATGTGGTGTACAAGATTCTGAATGATTCCTTACACAGGTTCCTGAACGCTGTTCTGATGTTAGCCAGCCTCGCATATGCCGCAGACGTTATTCTTTTTATGTGGGCTTCAGGAGACAGGTTTGGTGTGATATCAACTCCTAGATCTTTCTCTCTGTTCGTTTCATTAAGTACTTCATCTCCTATTCTGTATCCTGTGTTTGGCCTCCTATTTCCACCACCTAGTTTCATTACTTTGCATTTACTCGGGTTGAACTTCAACAGCCATTTGTTGGACCATTCACTCAGTCTGTCTAGGTCATCTTGTAGCCTCCTACTATAGTCCTCAGTTTCAATCCTCCTCATAATTTTTGCATCATCGGCAAACATTGAGAGAAACGATTCTATACCCTCTGGAAGATCATTTACATATATCAGAAACAGTATAGGTCCAAGGACTGACCCCTGCGGTACTCCACTCGTAACGTCTCGCCAATCTGAGACCTCACCCCTCACACTGACTCGTTGTCTCCTGTTACTTAGGTACTCCTGTATCCAACGGAGTACCTTCCCTTTCACTCCAGCCTGCATCTCCAGTTTTTTCACTAACCTCTTGTGTGGCACTGTGTCAAAGGCTTTCTGACAATCCAAAAATATGCAGTCTGCCCACCCTTCTCTTTCTTGCCTTATTTTTGTTGCCTGGTCGTAGAATTCAAGTAACCCTGTGAGGCAGGACCTGCCATCCCTGAATCCATGTTGATGCTGTGTTACAAAGTTCTTTCGCTCCAGATGTTCCACTAGCTTTCTTCGCACAATCTTCTCCATCAACTTGCATGGTATGCAGGTTAGGGACACTGGTCTGTAATTCAGTGCCTCCTGTCTATCCCCTTTCTTGTATATCAGGACTACGTTAGCTGCTTTCCAAATTTCTGGCAGTTCCCCTGTTGCCAGTGATTTGTTATACACCATGGAGAGCGGGAGGCACAGTTCTTCTGCTCCTTCCTTTAGTATCCAAGGGGAGATTCCATCTGGACCTATAGCCTTTGTCACATCCAATTCTAGTAAACACTTCCTTACTTCCCCGCTGGTAATCTCAAACTCTTCCAGTGGTTCCTGGTTAGCTATTCCCTCTCTTATCTCTGGGATTTCTCCTTGCTCCAAGGTGAAGACCTCCTGGAATTTCTTATTCAGTTCCTCACACACTTCCTTGTCGTTTGTAGTGAATCCTTCTGCCCCTAACCTTAATTTCATAACCTGTTCCTTTACTGTTGTTTTTCTCCTGATGTGGCTATGCAGCAATTTAGGCTGAGTCTTTGCCTTGCTTGCGATGTCATTTTCGTATTGTCTTTCTGCCTCTCTTCTCATCCTAACATATTCATTCCTGGCATTCTGGTATCTTTCTCTGCTCTCCAGTGTCCTGTTATTCCTATAGTTTCTCCATGCCCTTTTACTTTGTGTGTGTGTGTGTGTGTGTGTGTGTGTGTGTGTGTGTGTGTGTGTGTGTGTGTGTGTGTACTCACCTAGTTGTACTCACCTAGTTGTGTTTGCGGGGGTTGAGCTCTGGCTCTTTGGTCCCGCCTCTCAACCGTCAATCAACAGGTGTACAGATTCATGAGCCTATCGGGCTCTGTCATATCTACACTTGAAACTGTGTATGGAGTCAGCCTCCACCACATCACTTCCTAATGCATTCCATTTGTCAACCACTCTGACACTAAAAAAGTTCTTTCTAATATCTCTGTGGCTCATTTGGGCACTCAGTTTCCACCTGTGTCCCTTTGTGCGTGTTCCCCTTGTGTTAAATAGACTGTCTTTATCTACCCTATCAATCCCCTTCAGAATCTTGAATGTGGTGATCATGTCCCCCCTAACTCTTCTGTCTTCCAGCGAAGTGAGGTTTAATTCCTGTAGTCTCTCCTCGTTGCTCATACCTCTCAGCTCGGGTACTAGTCTGGTGGCAAACCTTTGAACCTTTTCCAGTTTAGTCTTATCCTTGACTAGATATGGACTCCATGCTGGGGCTGCATACTCCAGGATTGGCCTGACATATGTGGTATACAAAGTTCTGAATGATTCTTTACACAAGTTTCTGAATGCCGTTCGTATGTTGGCCAGCCTGGCATATGCCGCTGATGTTATCCGCTTGATATGTGCTGCAGGAGACAGGTCTGGCGTGATATCAACCCCCAAGTCTTTTTCCTTCTCTGACTCCTGAAGAATTTCCTCTCCCAGATGATACCTTGTATCTGGCCTCCTGCTCCCTACACCTATCTTCATTACATTACATTTGGTTCGGTTAAACTCTAACAACCATTTGTTCGACCATTCCTTCAGCTTGTCTAGGTCTTCTTGAAGCCTCAAACAGTCCTCTTCTGTTTTAATCCTTCTCATAATTTTAGCATCGTCCGCAAACATTGAGAGAAATGAATCGATACCCTCCGGGAGATCATTTACATATATCAGAAACAAGATAGGACCGAGTACAGAACCCTGTGGGACTCCACTGGTGACTTCACGCCAATCGGAGGTCTCACCCCTCACCGTAACTCTCTGCTTCCTAGTGTGTGTGTGTGTGTGTGTGTGTGTGTGTGTGTGTGTGTGTGTGTGTGTGTGTGTGTGTGTGTGTGTGTGTGTGTGTGTGTGTGTGTGTGTGTACTCACCTAGTTGTACTCACCTAGTTGTGTTTGCGGGGGTTGAGCTCTGGCTCTTTGGTCCCGCCTCTCAACCGTCAATCAACAGGTGTACAGATTCATGAGCCTATCGGGCTCTGTCATATCTACACTTGAAACTGTGTATGGAGTCAGCCTCCACCACATCACTTCCTAATGCATTCCATTTGTCAACCACTCTGACACTAAAAAAGTTCTTTCTAATATCTCTGTGGCTCATTTGGGCACTCAGTTTCCACCTGTGTCCCCTTGTGCGTGTTCCCCTTGTGTTAAATAGACTGTCTTTATCTACCCTATCAATCCCCTTCAGAATCTTGAATGTGGTGATCATGTCCCCCCTAACTCTTCTGTCTTCCAGCGAAGTGAGGTTTAATTCCTGTAGTCTCTCCTCGTAGCTCATACCTCTCATCTCGGGTACTAGTCTGGTGGCAAACCTTTGAACCTTTTCCAGTTTAGTCTTATCCTTGACTAGATATGGACTCCATGCTGGGGCTGCATACTCCAGGATTGGCCTGACATATGTGGTATACAAAGTTCTGAATGATTCTTTACACAAGTTTCTGAATGCCGTTCGTATGTTGGCCAGCCTGGCATATGCCGCTGATGTTATCCGCTTGATATGTGCTGCAGGAGACAGGTCTGGCGTGATATCAACCCCCAAGTCTTTTTCCTTCTCTGACTCCTGAAGAATTTCCTCTCCCAGATGATACCTTGTATCTGGCCTCCTGCTCCCTACACCTATCTTCATTACATTACATTTGGTTGGGTTAAACTCTAACAACCATTTGTTCGACCATTCCTTCAGCTTGTCTAGGTCTTCTTGAAGCCTCAAACAGTCCTCTTCTGTTTTAATCCTTCTCATAATTTTAGCATCGTCCGCAAACATTGAGAGAAATGAATCGATACCTTCCGGGAGATCATTTACATACATCAGAAACAAGATAGGACCGAGTACAGAACCCTGTGGGACTCCACTGGTGACTTCACGCCAATCGGAGGTCTCACCCCTCACCGTAACTCTCTGCTTCCTATTGTGTGTGTGTGTGTGTGTGTGTGTGTGTGTGTTTGTGTGTGTGTATGTGTGTGTGTGTGTGTGTGTGTGTGTGTGTGTGTGTGTGTGTGTGTGTGTGTGTGTGTGTGTGTGTGTGTGTGTGTGTGTGTGTGTGTGTGTGTGTGTGTGTGTGTGTACTCACCTAGTTGTACTCACCTAGTTGTGTTTGCGGGGGTTGAGCTCTGGCTCTTTGGTCCCGCCTCTCAACCGTCAATCAACAGGTGTACAGATTCATGAGCCTATCGGGCTCTGTCATATCTACACTTGAAACTGTGTATGGAGTCAGCCTCCACCACATCACTTCCTAATGCATTCCATTTGTCAACCACTCTGACACTAAAAAAGTTCTTTCTAATATCTCTGTGGCTCATTTGGGCACTCAGTTTCCACCTGTGTCCCCTTGTGCGTGTTCCCCTTGTGTTAAATAGACTGTCTTTATCTACCCTATCAATCCCCTTCAGAATCTTGAATGTGGTGATCATGTCCCCCCTAACTCTTCTGTCTTCCAGCGAAGTGAGGTTTAATTCCTGTAGTCTCTCCTCGTTGCTCATACCTCTCAGCTCGGGTACTAGTCTGGTGGCAAACCTTTGAACCTTTTCCAGTTTAGTCTTATCCTTGACTAGATATGGACTCCATGCTGGGGCTGCATACTCCAGGATTGGCCTGACATATGTGGTATACAAAGTTCTGAATGATTCTTTACACAAGTTTCTGAATGCCGTTCGTATGTTGGCCAGCCTGGCATATGCCGCTGATGTTATCCGCTTGATATGTGCTGCAGGAGACAGGTCTGGCGTGATATCAACCCCCAAGTCTTTTTCCTTCTCTGACTCCTGAAGAATTTCCTCTCCCAGATGATACCTTGTATCTGGCCTCCTGCTCCCTACACCTATCTTCATTACATTACATTTGGTTGGGTTAAACTCTAACAACCATTTGTTCGACCTTTCCTTCAGCTTGTCTAGGTCTTCTTGAAGCCTCAAACAGTCCTCTTCTGTTTTAATCCTTCTCATAATTTTAGCATCGTCCGCAAACATTGAGAGAAATGAATCGATACCCTCCGGGAGATCATTTACATATATCAGAAACAAGATAGGACCGAGTACAGAACCCTGTGGGACTCCACTGGTGACTTCACGCCAATCGGAGGTCTCACCCCTCACCGTAACTCTCTGCTTCCTAGTGTGTGTGTGTGTATTCACCTAGTTGTGTTTGCGGGGGATGAGCTTTGCTCTTTCGGCCCGCCTCTCAACTGTCAATCAACTGTTTACTAACTACTTTTTTTCCACACCACACACACACACCCTAGGAAGCAGCCATTGACAGCTGACTAACTCCCAGGTACCTATTTACTGCTAGGTAACAGGGGCATCAGGGTGAAAGAAACTTTGCCCATTTGTTTCTGCCTCGCGCGGGGATCGAACCCGCGCCACAGAATTACGAGTCCTGCGCCCTATCCACCAGGCTACAAGGCCCCCTTGGATGTGTGTGTGTGTGTGTGTGTGTGTGTGTGTGTGTGTGTGTGTGTGTGTGTGTGTGTGTGTGTGTGTGTGTGTGTGTGTGTGTGTGTGTGTGTGTACTCACCTAGTTGTACTCACCTAGTTGTGTTTGCGGGGGTTGAGCTCTGGCTCTTTGGTCCCGCCTCTCAACCGTCAATCAACAGGTGTACATATTCATGAGCCTATCGGGCTCTGTCATATCTACACTTGAAACTGTGTATGGAGTCAGCCTCCACCACATCACTTCCTAATGCATTCCATTTGTCAACCACTCTGACACTAAAAAAGTTCTTTCTAATATCTCTGTGGCTCATTTGGGCACTCAGTTTCCACCTGTGTCCCTTTGTGCGTGTTCCCCTTGTGTTAAATAGACTGTCTTTATCTACCCTATCAATCCCCTTCAGAATTTTGAATGTGGTGATCATGTCCCCCCTAACTCTTCTGTCTTCCAGCGAAGTGAGGTTAAATTCCTGTAGTCTCTCCTCGTTGCTCATACCTCTCAGCTCGGGTACTAGTCTGGTGGCAAACCTTTGAACCTTTTCCAGTTTAGTCTTATCCTTGACTAGATATGGACTCCATGCTGGGGCTGCATACTCCAGGATTGGCCTGACATATGTGGTATACAAAGTTCTGAATGATTCTTTACACAAGTTTCTGAATGCCGTTCGTATGTTGGCCAGCCTGGCATATGCCGCTGATGTTATCCGCTTGATATGTGCTGCAGGAGACAGGTCTGGCGTGATATCAACCCCCAATTCTTTTTCCTTCTCTGACTCCTGAAGAATTTCCTCTCCCAGATGATACCTTGTATCTGGCCTCCTGCTCCCTACACCTATCTTCATTACATTACATTTGGTTGGGTTAAACTCTAACAACCATTTGTTCGACCATTCCTTCAGCTTGTCTAGGTCTTCTTGAAGCCTCAAACAGTCCTCTTCTGTTTTAATCCTTCTCATAATTTTAGCATCGTCCGCAAACATTGAGAGAAATGAATCGATACCTTCCGGGAGATCATTTATATATATCAGAAACAAGATAGGACCGAGTACAGAACCCTGTGGGACTCCACTGGTGACTTCACGCCAATCGGAGGTCTCACCCCTCACCGTAACTCTCTGCTTCCTATTGTGTGTGTGTGTGTGTGTGTGTGTGTGTGTGTGTGTGTGTGTGTGTGTGAGTGTGTGTGTGTGTGTGTGTGTGTACTCACCTAGTTGTACTCACCTAGTTGTGTTTGCGGGGGTTGAGCTCTGGCTCTTTGGTCCCGCCTCTCAACCGTCAATCAACAGGTGTACAGATTCATGAGCCTATCGGGCTCTGTCATATCTACACTTGAAACTGTGTATGGAGTCAGCCTCCACCACATCACTTCCTAATGCATTCCATTTGTCAACCACTCTGACACTAAAAAAGTTCTTTCTAATATCTCTGTGGCTCATTTGGGCACTCAGTTTCCACCTGTGTCCCCTTGTGCGTGTTCCCCTTGTGTTAAATAGACTGTCTTTATCTACCCTATCAATCCCCTTCAGAATCTTGAATGTGGTGATCATGTCCCCCCTAACTCTTCTGTCTTCCAGCGAAGTGAGGTTTAATTCCTGTAGTCTCTCCTCGTTGCTCATACCTCTCAGCTCGGGTACTAGTCTGGTGGCAAACCTTTGAACCTTTTCCAGTTTAGTCTTATCCTTGACTAGATATGGACTCCATGCTGGGGCTGCATACTCCAGGATTGGCCTGACATATGTGGTATACAAAGTTCTGAATGATTCTTTACACAAGTTTCTGAATGCCGTTCGTATGTTGGCCAGCCTGGCATATGCCGCTGATGTTATCCGCTTGATATGTGCTGCAGGAGACAGGTCTGGCGTGATATCAACCCCCAAGTCTTTTTCCTTCTCTGACTCCTGAAGAATTTCCTCTCCCAGATGATACCTTGTATCTGGCCTCCTGCTCCCTACACCTATCTTCATTACATTACATTTGGTTGGGTTAAACTCTAACAACCATTTGTTCGACCATTCCTTCAGCTTGTCTAGGTCTTCTTGAAGCCTCAAACAGTCCTCTTCTGTTTTAATCCTTCTCATAATTTTAGCATCGTCCGCAAACATTGAGAGAAATGAATCGATACCTTCCGGGAGATCATTTATATATATCAGAAACAAGATAGGACCGAGTACAGAACCCTGTGGGACTCCACTGGTGACTTCACGCCAATCGGAGGTCTCACCCCTCACCGTAACTCTCTGCTTCCTATTGTGTGTGTGTGTGTGTGTGTGTGTGTGTGTGTGTGTGTGTGTGTGTGTGTGTGTGTGTGTGTGTGTGTGTGTGTGTGTGTGTGTGTGTGTGTGTGTGTGTGTGTGTGTGTGTGTGTACTCACCTAGTTGTACTCACCTAGTTGTGTTTGCGGGGGGTTGAGCTCTGGCTCTTTGGTCCCGCCTCTCAACCGTCAATCAACAGGTGTACAGATTCATGAGCCTATCGGGCTCTGTCATATCTACACTTGAAACTGTGTATGGAGTCAGCCTCCACCACATCACTTCCTAATGCATTCCATTTGTCAACCACTCTGACACTAAAAAAGTTCTTTCTAATATCTCTGTGGCTCATTTGGGCACTCAGTTTCCACCTGTGTCCCTTTGTGCGTGTTCCCCTTGTGTTAAATAGACTGTCTTTATCTACCCTATCAATCCCCTTCAGAATCTTGAATGTGGTGATCATGTCCCCCCTAACTCTTCTGTCTTCCAGCGAAGTGAGGTTAAATTCCTGTAGTCTCTCCTCGTTGCTCATACCTCTCAGCTCGGGTACTAGTCTGGTGGCAAACCTTTGAACCTTTTCCAGTTTAGTCTTATCCTTGACTAGATATGGACTCCATGCTGGGGCTGCATACTCCAGGATTGGCCTGACATATGTGGTATACAAAGTTCTGAATGATTCTTTACACAAGTTTCTGAATGCCGTTCGTATGTTGGCCAGCCTGGCATATGCCGCTGATGTTATCCGCTTGATATGTGCTGCAGGAGACAGGTCTGGCGTGATATCAACCCCCAAGTCTTTTTCCTTCTCTGACTCCTGAAGAATTTCCTCTCCCAGATGATACCTTGTATCTGGCCTCCTGCTCCCTACACCTATCTTCATTACATTACATTTGGTTGGGTTAAACTCTAACAACCATTTGTTCGACCATTCCTTCAGCTTGTCTAGGTCTTCTTGAAGCCTCAAACAGTCCTCTTCTGTTTTAATCCTTCTCATAATTTTAGCATCGTCCGCAAACATTGAGAGAAATGAATCGATACCCTCCGGGAGATCATTTACATATATCAGAAACAAGATAGGACCGAGTACAGAACCCTGTGGGACTCCACTGGTGACTTCACGCCAATCGGAGGTCTCACCCCTCACCGTAACTCTCTGCTTCCTAGTGTGTGTGTGTGTGTGTGTGTGTGTGTGTGTGTGTGTGTGTGTGTGTGTGTGTGTGTGTGTGTGTGTGTGTGTGTGTGTGTGTGTGTGTGTGTGTGTGTACTCACCTAGTTGTTCTCACCTAGTTGTGTTTGCGGGGGTTGAGCTCTGGCTCTTTGGTCCCGCCTCTCAACCGTCAATCAACAGGTGTACAGATTCATGAGCCTATCGGGCTCTGTCATATCTACACTTGAAACTGTGTATGGAGTCAGCCTCCACCACATCTCTTCCTAATGCATTCCATTTGTCAACCACTCTGACACTAAAAAAGTTCTTTCTAATATCTCTGTGGCTCATTTGGGCACTCAGTTTCCACCTGTGTCCCCTTGTGCGTGTTCCCCTTGTGTTAAATAGACTGTCTTTATCTACCCTATCAATCCCCTTCAGAATCTTGAATGTGGTGATCATGTCCCCCCTAACTCTTCTGTCTTCCAGCGAAGTGAGGTTTAATTCCTGTAGTCTCTCCTCGTTGCTCATACCTCTCAGCTCGGGTACTAGTCTGGTGGCAAACCTTTGAACCTTTTCCAGTTTAGTCTTATCCTTGACTAGATATGGACTCCATGCTGGGGCTGCATACTCCAGGATTGGCCTGACATATGTGGTATACAAAGTTCTGAATGATTCTTTACACAAGTTTCTGAATGCCGTTCGTATGTTGGCCAGCCTGGCATATGCCGCTGATGTTATCCGCTTGATATGTGCTGCAGGAGACAGGTCTGGCGTGATATCAACCCCCAAGTCTTTTTCCTTCTCTGACTCCTGAAGAATTTCCTCTCCCAGATGATACCTTGTATCTGGCCTCCTGCTCCCTACACCTATCTTCATTACATTACATTTGGTTGGGTTAAACTCTAACAACCATTTGTTCGACCATTCCTTCAGCTTGTCTAGGTCTTCTTGAAGCCTCAAACAGTCCTCTTCTGTTTTAATCCTTCTCATAATTTTAGCATCGTCCGCAAACATTGAGAGAAATGAATCGATACCCTCCGGGAGATCATTTACATATATCAGAAACAAGATAGGACCGAGTACAGAACCCTGTGGGACTCCACTGGTGACTTCACGCCAATCGGAGGTCTCACCCCTCACCGTAACTCTCTGCTTCCTAGTGTGTGTGTGTGTGTGTGTGTGTGTGTGTGTGTGTGTGTGTGTGTGTGTGTGTGTGTGTGTGTGTGTGTGTGTGTGTGTGTGTGTGTGTGTGTGTGTGTGTGTGTGTGTGTGTGTACTCACCTAGTTGTACTCACCTAGTTGTGTTTGCGGGGGTTGAGCTCTGGCTCTTTGGTCCCGCCTCTCAACCGTCAATCAACAGGTGTACAGATTCATGAGCCTATCGGGCTCTGTCATATCTACACTTGAAACTGTGTATGGAGTCAGCCTCCACCACATCTCTTCCTAATGCATTCCATTTGTCAACCACTCTGACACTAAAAAAGTTCTTTCTAATATCTCTGTGGCTCATTTGGGCACTCAGTTTCCACCTGTGTCCCCTTGTGCGTGTTCCCCTTGTGTTAAATAGACTGTCTTTATCTACCCTATCAATCCCCTTCAGAATCTTGAATGTGGTGATCATGTCCCCCCTAACTCTTCTGTCTTCCAGCGAAGTGAGGTTTAATTCCTGTAGTCTCTCCTCGTTGCTCATACCTCTCAGCTCGGGTACTAGTCTGGTGGCAAACCTTTGAACCTTTTCCAGTTTAGTCTTATCCTTGACTAGATATGGACTCCATGCTGGGGCTGCATACTCCAGGATTGGCCTGACATATGTGGTATACAAAGTTCTGAATGATTCTTTACACAAGTTTCTGAATGCCGTTCGTATGTTGGCCAGCCTGGCATATGCCGCTGATGTTATCCGCTTGATATGTGCTGCAGGAGACAGGTCTGGCGTGATATCAACCCCCAAGTCTTTTTCCTTCTCTGACTCCTGAAGAATTTCCTCTCCCAGATGATACCTTGTATCTGGCCTCCTGCTCCCTACACCTATCTTCATTACATTACATTTGGTTCGGTTAAACTCTAACAACCATTTGTTCGACCATTCCTTCAGCTTGTCTAGGTCTTCTTGAAGCCTCAAACAGTCCTCTTCTGTTTTAATCCTTCTCATAATTTTAGCATCGTCCGCAAACATTGAGAGAAATGAATCGATACCCTCCGGGAGATCATTTACATATATCAGAAACAAGATAGGACCGAGTACAGAACCCTGTGGGACTCCACTGGTGACTTCACGCCAATCGGAGGTCTCACCCCTCACCGTAACTCTCTGCTTCCTAGTGTGTGTGTGTGTGTGTGTGTGTGTGTGTGTGTGTGTGTGTGTGTGTGTGTGTGTGTGTGTGTGTGTGTGTGTGTGTGTGTGTGTACTCACCTAGTTGTACTCACCTAGTTGTGTTTGCGGGGGTTGAGCTCTGGCTCTTTGGTCCCGCCTCTCAACCGTCAATCAACAGGTGTACAGATTCATGAGCCTATCGGGCTCTGTCATATCTACACTTGAAACTGTGTATGGAGTCAGCCTCCACCACATCACTTCCTAATGCATTCCATTTGTCAACCACTCTGACACTAAAAAAGTTCTTTCTAATATCTCTGTGGCTCATTTGGGCACTCAGTTTCCACCTGTGTCCCCTTGTGCGTGTTCCCCTTGTGTTAAATAGACTGTCTTTATCTACCCTATCAATCCCCTTCAGAATCTTGAATGTGGTGATCATGTCCCCCCTAACTCTTCTGTCTTCCAGCGAAGTGAGGTTTAATTCCTGTAGTCTCTCCTCGTAGCTCATACCTCTCATCTCGGGTACTAGTCTGGTGGCAAACCTTTGAACCTTTTCCAGTTTAGTCTTATCCTTGACTAGATATGGACTCCATGCTGGGGCTGCATACTCCAGGATTGGCCTGACATATGTGGTATACAAAGTTCTGAATGATTCTTTACACAAGTTTCTGAATGCCGTTCGTATGTTGGCCAGCCTGGCATATGCCGCTGATGTTATCCGCTTGATATGTGCTGCAGGAGACAGGTCTGGCGTGATATCAACCCCCAAGTCTTTTTCCTTCTCTGACTCCTGAAGAATTTCCTCTCCCAGATGATACCTTGTATCTGGCCTCCTGCTCCCTACACCTATCTTCATTACATTACATTTGGTTGGGTTAAACTCTAACAACCATTTGTTCGACCATTCCTTCAGCTTGTCTAGGTCTTCTTGAAGCCTCAAACAGTCCTCTTCTGTTTTAATCCTTCTCATAATTTTAGCATCGTCCGCAAACATTGAGAGAAATGAATCGATACCTTCCGGGAGATCATTTACATACATCAGAAACAAGATAGGACCGAGTACAGAACCCTGTGGGACTCCACTGGTGACTTCACGCCAATCGGAGGTCTCACCCCTCACCGTAACTCTCTGCTTCCTATTGTGTGTGTGTGTGTGTGTGTGTGTGTGTGTGTTTGTGTGTGTGTATGTGTGTGTGTGTGTGTATGTGTGTGTGTGTGTGTGTGTGTGTGTGTGTGTGTGTGTGTGTGTGTGTGTGTGTGTGTGTGTGTGTGTGTGTGTGTGTGTGTACTCACCTAGTTGTACTCACCTAGTTGTGTTTGCGGGGGTTGAGCTCTGGCTCTTTGGTCCCGCCTCTCAACCGTCAATCAACAGGTGTACAGATTCATGAGCCTATCGGGCTCTGTCATATCTACACTTGAAACTGTGTATGGAGTCAGCCTCCACCACATCACTTCCTAATGCATTCCATTTGTCAACCACTCTGACACTAAAAAAGTTCTTTCTAATATCTCTGTGGCTCATTTGGGCACTCAGTTTCCACCTGTGTCCCCTTGTGCGTGTTCCCCTTGTGTTAAATAGACTGTCTTTATCTACCCTATCAATCCCCTTCAGAATCTTGAATGTGGTGATCATGTCCCCCCTAACTCTTCTGTCTTCCAGCGAAGTGAGGTTTAATTCCTGTAGTCTCTCCTCGTTGCTCATACCTCTCAGCTCGGGTACTAGTCTGGTGGCAAACCTTTGAACCTTTTCCAGTTTAGTCTTATCCTTGACTAGATATGGACTCCATGCTGGGGCTGCATACTCCAGGATTGGCCTGACATATGTGGTATACAAAGTTCTGAATGATTCTTTACACAAGTTTCTGAATGCCGTTCGTATGTTGGCCAGCCTGGCATATGCCGCTGATGTTATCCGCTTGATATGTGCTGCAGGAGACAGGTCTGGCGTGATATCAACCCCCAAGTCTTTTTCCTTCTCTGACTCCTGAAGAATTTCCTCTCCCAGATGATACCTTGTATCTGGCCTCCTGCTCCCTACACCTATCTTCATTACATTACATTTGGTTGGGTTAAACTCTAACAACCATTTGTTCGACCATTCCTTCAGCTTGTCTAGGTCTTCTTGAAGCCTCAAACAGTCCTCTTCTGTTTTAATCCTTCTCATAATTTTAGCATCGTCCGCAAACATTGAGAGAAATGAATCGATACCCTCCGGGAGATCATTTACATATATCAGAAACAAGATAGGACCGAGTACAGAACCCTGTGGGACTCCACTGGTGACTTCACGCCAATCGGAGGTCTCACCCCTCACCGTAACTCTCTGCTTCCTAGTGTGTGTGTGTGTATTCACCTAGTTGTGTTTGCGGGGGATGAGCTTTGCTCTTTCGGCCCGCCTCTCAACTGTCAATCAACTGTTTACTAACTACTTTTTTTCCACACCACACACACACACCCTAGGAAGCAGCCATTGACAGCTGACTAACTCCCAGGTACCTATTTACTGCTAGGTAACAGGGGCATCAGGGTGAAAGAAACTTTGCCCATTTGTTTCTGCCTCGCGCGGGGATCGAACCCGCGCCACAGAATTACGAGTCCTGCGCCCTATCCACCAGGCTACAAGGCCCCCTTGGATGTGTGTGTGTGTGTGTGTGTGTGTGTGTGTGTGTGTGTGTGTGTGTGTGTGTGTGTGTGTGTGTGTGTGTGTGTGTGTGTGTGTGTGTGTGTGTGTGTGTGTACTCACCTAGTTGTACTCACCTAGTTGTGTTTGCGGGGGTTGAGCTCTGGCTCTTTGGTCCCGCCTCTCAACCGTCAATCAACAGGTGTACATATTCATGAGCCTATCGGGCTCTGTCATATCTACACTTGAAACTGTGTATGGAGTCAGCCTCCACCACATCACTTCCTAATGCATTCCATTTGTCAACCACTCTGACACTAAAAAAGTTCTTTCTAATATCTCTGTGGCTCATTTGGGCACTCAGTTTCCACCTGTGTCCCTTTGTGCGTGTTCCCCTTGTGTTAAATAGACTGTCTTTATCTACCCTATCAATCCCCTTCAGAATTTTGAATGTGGTGATCATGTCCCCCCTAACTCTTCTGTCTTCCAGCGAAGTGAGGTTAAATTCCTGTAGTCTCTCCTCGTTGCTCATACCTCTCAGCTCGGGTACTAGTCTGGTGGCAAACCTTTGAACCTTTTCCAGTTTAGTCTTATCCTTGACTAGATATGGACTCCATGCTGGGGCTGCATACTCCAGGATTGGCCTGACATATGTGGTATACAAAGTTCTGAATGATTCTTTACACAAGTTTCTGAATGCCGTTCGTATGTTGGCCAGCCTGGCATATGCCGCTGATGTTATCCGCTTGATATGTGCTGCAGGAGACAGGTCTGGCGTGATATCAACCCCCAAGTCTTTTTCCTTCTCTGACTCCTGAAGAATTTCCTCTCCCAGATGATACCTTGTATCTGGCCTCCTGCTCCCTACACCTATCTTCATTACATTACATTTGGTTGGGTTAAACTCTAACAACCATTTGTTCGACCATTCCTTCAGCTTGTCTAGGTCTTCTTGAAGCCTCAAACAGTCCTCTTCTGTTTTAATCCTTCTCATAATTTTAGCATCGTCCGCAAACATTGAGAGAAATGAATCGATACCTTCCGGGAGATCATTTATATATATCAGAAACAAGATAGGACCGAGTACAGAACCCTGTGGGACTCCACTGGTGACTTCACGCCAATCGGAGGTCTCACCCCTCACCGTAACTCTCTGCTTCCTATTGTGTGTGTGTGTGTGTGTGTGTGTGTACTCACCTATATGTACTCACCTATATGTGCTTGCAGGATCGAGCATTGACTCTTGGATCCCGCCTTTCGAGCATCGGTTGTTTACAGCAATGACTCCTGTCCCATTTCCCTATCATACCTGGTTTTAAAATTATGAATAGTATTTGCTTCCACAACCTGTTCCTGAAGTGCATTCCATTTCCCCACTACTCTCACGCTAAAAGAAAACTTCCTTACATCTCTGTGACTCATCTGAGTTTCAAGCTTCCATCCATGTCCTCTCGTTCTGTTACTATTCCGTGTGAACATTTCGTCTATGTCCACTCTGTCAATTCCTCTGAGTATCTTATACGTTCCTATCATGTCCCCCCTCTCCCTTCTTCTTTCTAGTGTCGTAAGGCACAGTTCCCTCAGGCGCTCTTCATACCCCATCCCTCGTAGCTCTGGGACGAGTCTCGTTGCAAACCTCTGAACCTTTTCCAGTTTCATTATATGCTTCTTCAGATGGGGACTCCATGATGAGGCGGCATACTCTAAGACTGGCCTTACGTAGGCAGTGTAAAGCGCCCTAAATGCCTCCTTACTTAGGTTTCTGAATGATGTTCTAACTTTTGCCAGTGTAGAGTACGCTGCTGTCGTTATCCTATTAATATGTGCCTCAGGAGATAGATTAGGTGTTACGTCCACCCCCAGGTCTCTTTCACGCGTCGTTACAGGTAGGCTGTTCCCCTTCATTGTGTACTGTCCCTTTGGTCTCCTATCTCCTAGTCCCATTTCCATAACTTTACATTTGCTCGTGTTGAATTCTAGTAGCCATTTCTCTGACCATCTCTGCAATCTGTTCAGGTCCTCTTGGAGGATCCTGCAATCCTCATCTGTCACAACTCTTCTCATCAACTTTGCATCATCCGCAAACATCGACATGTAGGACTCTACGCCTGTAAACATGTCGTTAACATACACAAGAAATAGAATTGGTCCCAGCACCGATCCTTGTGGTACTCCACTTGTTACTGTTCGCCAGTCCGACTTCTCGCCCCTTACCGTAACTCTTTGGCTCCTTCCTGTTAGGTAGTTCCTTATCCATTCTAGGACCTTTCCCCCCACCCCCGCCTGCCTCTCGAGCTTGAACAGCAGTCTCATGTGCGGTACTGTATCAAAGGCTTTTTGGCAGTCCAGAAATATGCAGTCTGCCCAACCATCTCTGTCCTGTCTTATCCTCGTTATTTTATCATAGAATTCCAGAAGGTTTGTTAGGCACGATTTCCCTGTCCAGAACCCATGTTGATGTTTGTTCACAAACCTAATGTTCTCCAGGTGTGCAACCAGTCGTAGCCTAATTATTCTTTCCAGTATTTTACAGGGGATGCTTGTCAGTGATACAGGTCTGTAGTTAAGTGCCTCCTCCCTATCTCCTTTCTTGAAGATCGGCACGACATTTGCCTTCTTCCAGCAACTGGGCAATTCTCCTGACATAAGTGACTCATTAAAGATCATTGCCAGAGGCACGCTGAGGGCCTGTGCTGCTTCTTTTAGTATCCACGGTGATACTTTGTCTGGTCCAACTGCTTTAGTTGCATCTAGAGTTGTCAACTGTTTCATTACCTCCTCTGCTGTCACCTCTATATCTGATAGTCTTTCATCTAGGGTAACCCCTTCCAACAATGGGAGCTGCTCAGGCTCGGTAGTGAACACTCCATGGAAACTGGCATTCAGTGCCTCGCAGATTTCCTTGTCACTTTCAGTATATGCCCCCTCTGTCTTCCTTAGTCTTGTCACTTGGTCGTTCACCGACATTTTTCTTCTTATATGACTGTGTAGTAACTTAGGTTGTTTTTTCGCTTTGATTGCAATATCGTTCTCATAGTCCCTTTCCGATGTTCGTCTTATGTTAATGTAATCGTTCCTAGCTCTGTTGTATCTGCTTCTGTTGTCCTCTGTTCTTTGTCTTCTGTACTTCCTCCACTCCCGCCTGCTGGCCATTTTTGCTTCCTGACACTGTCTATTAAACCATGGGTTATTATATTCCTTCTTATTTTTTCCCTTTACCGTTGGTATAAATCTCTCTTCGGCCTCCTGGCATTTCTGTATGACTAGGTCCATCATATCTTGGACTGTTTTTCCTCTAATTTCTTCCTCCCACTGCACTTCACCCAGATAGTCCCTTATCCTCATATAGTCCCCTTTCCTGTAGTCAGCTCTCCTTTCCCAGATCTCTTGTCCCATGGTCATAATTTTGAATTCCATCATGTAGTCAAAGACTAGGACACAATGGTCACTGGCCCCTAGAGGTATTTCATGCTCTAAATTCTCGATATCTTCTACGTTCTGGGTGAAAATCAGGTCTAATAGGCTCGGTGCATCTCCTCCTCTTTCCCTTGTGTCTTCCTTCACATGTTGTGTCAGGAAATTCCTGTCTATAACATCTACTAATTTTGCTCCCCACGTTTCATCCCCTCCATGGGGATTCCTTGATTCCCAATTTATCTCTCCATGATTTAGGTCCCCCATGATCAGCAGCTTCGCTCTCATTCTGTGGGCTAGTGTTGCTGCCTTCTGCAGTTCATCAATACATGCTTTGTTGTTGTCATCATACTCCTGCCTGGGTCTTCTACTGTTTGGTGGGGGATTGTAGATTACCATGATCACAATCTTCCTCCCATCTACTGTCAGAGTTCCATGTATGAAGCTTGTGCACTCATTGGTAACTCGATTTCCCAGGTCTTCAAACTTCCATTTCCGCTTTATTAGGAGTGCTACTCCCCCTCCCTGTCTCTGTGTCCTCTCTTTTCGTATCACCTGGTACCCTTCAGGAAAGATAGCATCTGAGATCATGTCATTAATTTTAGTTTCCACAATTGCAACTATGTCAGGATCTGCTTCACTCACTCTTTCTTTTATCTCTTCTGCTTTATTAGATACCCCATCAGCATTGGTGTACCAAACCTTGAGATTCTTCATGGAAACTCTTGTACCAGAGTTCTCCCTTTCTCTGGGGGTCTGGGGGGATCTGGGGGATGTCTGGGGGGTGACTGGGGGCAGAGGGGATCTGGGGGATCTGGGGGGTGTCTGGGGGATGACTGGGGGCGGGGAGGGTCCGGGGGATGTCCGGGGGGATCCAGGGGGTGTCTGGGGGGGTCCGGGGGGTGTATGGGGGGTGAAAGAGTTCAGGAGGGGAGCTTGGGGGGCTACTGGGGGCTGGGCTTCTAGGAAGGTAGGTAGGAGGGTCTGGGGTAGGGCCTGGGTAGGTAGGTCTGGAGTAGGAAGGGCATACTGGGTCTGAAGATTAGGGAGGGCATAGAGGGGTTGGGAGATGGCGTAAGGTTGGGAGACAGATAGAGGTTGAGAGGTTGGGAGGGGGATGGATAGAGGGGGTGGGGGGGACCTCCCACCTCCCTCGCAAGGGTGGGGGGTCACATGGAAGGAGAGGGGATGAGGAGGGGTGAGGGCAGGGTAGGCTTTGGGTGTTGAGGGGATGAGGTCTGGGTGGGTTCTTGGGGTTGAGGGGATGAGGTCTGGATGGGATTTGGGGGTTGAGGAGATGAGAGCTGGGTGGGTTTTGGGGGTTGAGGGGACGAGGGCTGGACGGGTTTTGGGGGTTGAGGTGATGAGGGGGTCCTTGGAATGTGGGATGAATTTGACTCCAGTGGGGTCAGAGGGGTCAAGGGATGTGCTGGGGAGATAAGCAGGGGCGGCTGATTTGGGAAAGGGGTGACCTGAGAAGCACGTGTGAGCTGGTTAGCATGGGGTGGATTAGCACTGGGGTGTGTAGCTGCGCTCAAATGGGAAGAGTCGTATTGTTGTTTGCTTGCTCTGTGGGCAATCTGTTCCTCCTTCGTCATGAATTTGTCAATAAATACGTTGTAGTAATTTTCGCTACCTCTGAGTAGGTGTTTGTGATGCAGTATGTAATCCACTGCCTCTTCGTTAGTGAACTGTACCAGGACAGGTCGTTTCCTGTTACAGTTGTATGGTCCAATGCGTCGGTGGACTTGCACCTCATTCCCTGCCATCTGGGCTCTCATGTCTCTCAAGATCCCCTGTAGTTCCAAATCCTCAATCTCCATCCTTTCCTGCCTCGATGGTGCCCTGGCTTCAAGTAATCCATGGATTATGATTGTCCTCTTTCTCAGTTCAGGGTCATGTTGGTGGCCCTCTCCCTGGCTGACCCCCACCCCTCCTACACCCGCTACTCCACCTACTACTACTACTTCCCCTTCCCCTGCCAAGCTTCCCTTATTCCTGCCAAATTCATTAGTAAGCCTAGATATTTCTCCTTGCCATTCTACCCTGCTCTTCCTGATTTCCTCTTGAATATAATCCATAAACTCTTGTTTGAGTCTTTGAACCTCGCCCTGTATCTTATTAAAGACTTCACTTTTAATCCCCTGGATTAGATCACCTATCCAAACATCCCTCTTCTCTACAAATTTCCCAATCATCTTCTCCACAAACCTATCTTCTTCCTCAATCATAATACTGCTGGACCTAGACGCCCTTCCTGACCTAGTCATTGCTATAATGCAACCTTACCCACAGGGGTTCCAAGTATCTTACCGTCCTGCTAACACAATAGGTGAGTGAATCTCCAAGCGTCGTCCCCGTGGTGGTAGGAGGGTTGCTGCCGGGGTGAGGTCACGCGGTCAGAGGTCGGTGAGGTCTGCTCCACACTACACACTGCCACAATACTACAACTATTTTGAATTACGCTATTTAAACTGTTTTTCTTCACTACTTTATGGCTCTGGCCAAAACTCAAGGTTTTTTCATTCACTTGTACACACTTTTTCACTTCGAAGCTGCCTGATTACCCCTCCCACTCCACTAGTGAGACAGGAGCTCCCAACCCACGTCCACCCAACACGATGGTCACAAGACAAGTTTGTGTGTGTGTGTGTGTGTGTGTGTGTGTGTGTGTACTCACCTAGTTGTACTCACCTAGTTGTGTTTGCGGGGGTTGAGCTCTGGCTCTTTGGTCCCGCCTCACAACCGTCAATCAACAGGTGTACAGATTCATGAGCCTATCGGGCTCTGTCATATCTACACTTGAAACTGTGTATGGAGTCAGCCTCCACCACATCACTTCCTAATGCATTCCATTTGTCAACCACTCTGACACTAAAAAAGTTCTTTCTAATATCTCTGTGGCTCATTTGTGCACTCAGTTTCCACCTGTGTCCCCTTGTGCGTGTTCCCCTTGTGTTAAATAGACTGTCTTTATCTACCCTATCAATCCCCTTCAGAATCTTGAATGTGGTGATCATGTCCCCCCTAACTCTTCTGTCTTCCAGCGAAGTGAGGTTTAATTCCTGTAGTCTCTCCTCGTTGCTCATACCTCTCAGCTCGGGTACTAGTCTGGTGGCAAACCTTTGAACCTTTTCCAGTTTAGTCTTATCCTTGACTAGATATGGACTCCATGCTGGGGCTGCATACTCCAGGATTGGCCTGACATATGTGGTATACAAAGTTCTGAATGATTCTTTACACAAGTTTCTGAATGCCGTTCGTATGTTGGCCAGCCTGGCATATGCCGCTGATGTTATCCGCTTGATATGTGCTGCAGGAGACAGGTCTGGCGTGATATCAACCCCCAAGTCTTTTTCCTTCTCTGACTCCTGAAGAATTTCCTCTCCCAGATGATACCTTGTATCTGGCCTCCTGCTCCCTACACCTATCTTCATTACATTACATTTGGTTGGGTTAAACTCTAACAACCATTTGTTCGACCATTCCTTCAGCTTGTCTAGGTCTTCTTGAAGCCTCAAACAGTCCTCTTCTGTTTTAATCCTTCTCATAATTTTAGCATCGTCCGCAAACATTGAGAGAAATGAATCGATACCCTCCGGGAGATCATTTACATATATCAGAAACAAGATAGGACCGAGTACAGAACCCTGTGGGACTCCACTGGTGACTTCACGCCAATCGGAGGTCTCACCCCTCACCGTAACTCTCTGCTTCCTAGTGTGTGTGTGTGTGTGTGTGTGTGTGTGTGTG
The DNA here is from genome assembly GCF_040958095.1 of Procambarus clarkii. Taxonomy (NCBI): domain Eukaryota; kingdom Metazoa; phylum Arthropoda; class Malacostraca; order Decapoda; family Cambaridae; genus Procambarus; species Procambarus clarkii. The sequence goes on along the minus strand of NC_091161.1, from coordinate 993,701 downwards.
TGTGTGTGTGTGTGTGTGTGTGTGTGTGTGTGTGTGTGTGTGTGTGTGTGTGTGTGTGTGTGTGTGTGTGTGTGTGTGTGTGTGTGTACTCACCTAGTTGTACTCACCTAGTTGTGTTTGCGGGGGTTGAGCTCTGGCTCTTTGGTCCCGCCTCTCAACCGTCAATCAACAGGTGTACAGATTCATGAGCCTATCGGGCTCTGTCATATCTACACTTGAAACTGTGTATGGAGTCAGCCTCCACCACATCACTTCCTAATGCATTCCATTTGTCAACCACTCTGACACTAAAAAAGTTCTTTCTAATATCTCTGTGGCTCATTTGGGCACTCAGTTTCCACCTGTGTCCCCTTGTGCGTGTTCCCCTTGTGTTAAATAGACTGTCTTTATCTACCCTATCAATCCCCTTCAGAATCTTGAATGTGGTGATCATGTCCCCCCTAACTCTTCTGTCTTCCAGCGAAGTGAGGTTTAATTCCTGTAGTCTCTCCTCGTAGCTCATACCTCTCATCTCGGGTACTAGTCTGGTGGCAAACCTTTGAACCTTTTCCAGTTTAGTCTTATCCTTGACTAGATATGGACTCCATGCTGGGGCTGCATACTCCAGGATTGGCCTGACATATGTGGTATACAAAGTTCTGAATGATTCTTTACACAAGTTTCTGAATGCCGTTCGTATGTTGGCCAGCCTGGCATATGCCGCTGATGTTATCCGCTTGATATGTGCTGCAGGAGACAGGTCTGGCGTGATATCAACCCCCAAGTCTTTTTCCTTCTCTGACTCCTGAAGAATTTCCTCTCCCAGATGATACCTTGTATCTGGCCTCCTGCTCCCTACACCTATCTTCATTACATTACATTTGGTTGGGTTAAACTCTAACAACCATTTGTTCGACCATTCCTTCAGCTTGTCTAGGTCTTCTTGAAGCCTCAAACAGTCCTCTTCTGTTTTAATCCTTCTCATAATTTTAGCATCGTCCGCAAACATTGAGAGAAATGAATCGATACCTTCCGGGAGATCATTTACATACATCAGAAACAAGATAGGACCGAGTACAGAACCCTGTGGGACTCCACTGGTGACTTCACGCCAATCGGAGGTCTCACCCCTCACCGTAACTCTCTGCTTCCTATTGTGTGTGTGTGTGTGTGTGTGTGTGTGTGTGTTTGTGTGTGTGTATGTGTGTGTGTGTGTGTGTGTGTGTGTGTGTGTGTGTGTGTGTGTGTGTGTGTGTGTGTGTGTGTGTGTGTGTGTGTGTGTGTGTGTGTGTGTGTGTGTGTACTCACCTAGTTGTACTCACCTAGTTGTGTTTGCGGGGGTTGAGCTCTGGCTCTTTGGTCCCGCCTCTCAACCGTCAATCAACAGGTGTACAGATTCATGAGCCTATCGGGCTCTGTCATATCTACACTTGAAACTGTGTATGGAGTCAGCCTCCACCACATCACTTCCTAATGCATTCCATTTGTCAACCACTCTGACACTAAAAAAGTTCTTTCTAATATCTCTGTGGCTCATTTGGGCACTCAGTTTCCACCTGTGTCCCCTTGTGCGTGTTCCCCTTGTGTTAAATAGACTGTCTTTATCTACCCTATCAATCCCCTTCAGAATCTTGAATGTGGTGATCATGTCCCCCCTAACTCTTCTGTCTTCCAGCGAAGTGAGGTTTAATTCCTGTAGTCTCTCCTCGTTGCTCATACCTCTCAGCTCGGGTACTAGTCTGGTGGCAAACCTTTGAACCTTTTCCAGTTTAGTCTTATCCTTGACTAGATATGGACTCCATGCTGGGGCTGCATACTCCAGGATTGGCCTGACATATGTGGTATACAAAGTTCTGAATGATTCTTTACACAAGTTTCTGAATGCCGTTCGTATGTTGGCCAGCCTGGCATATGCCGCTGATGTTATCCGCTTGATATGTGCTGCAGGAGACAGGTCTGGCGTGATATCAACCCCCAAGTCTTTTTCCTTCTCTGACTCCTGAAGAATTTCCTCTCCCAGATGATACCTTGTATCTGGCCTCCTGCTCCCTACACCTATCTTCATTACATTACATTTGGTTGGGTTAAACTCTAACAACCATTTGTTCGACCATTCCTTCAGCTTGTCTAGGTCTTCTTGAAGCCTCAAACAGTCCTCTTCTGTTTTAATCCTTCTCATAATTTTAGCATCGTCCGCAAACATTGAGAGAAATGAATCGATACCCTCCGGGAGATCATTTACATATATCAGAAACAAGATAGGACCGAGTACAGAACCCTGTGGGACTCCACTGGTGACTTCACGCCAATCGGAGGTCTCACCCCTCACCGTAACTCTCTGCTTCCTAGTGTGTGTGTGTGTATTCACCTAGTTGTGTTTGCGGGGGATGAGCTTTGCTCTTTCGGCCCGCCTCTCAACTGTCAATCAACTGTTTACTAACTACTTTTTTTCCACACCACACACACACACCCTAGGAAGCAGCCATTGACAGCTGACTAACTCCCAGGTACCTATTTACTGCTAGGTAACAGGGGCATCAGGGTGAAAGAAACTTTGCCCATTTGTTTCTGCCTCGCGCGGGGATCGAACCCGCGCCACAGAATTACGAGTCCTGCGCCCTATCCACCAGGCTACAAGGCCCCCTTGGATGTGTGTGTGTGTGTGTGTGTGTGTGTGTGTGTGTGTGTGTGTGTGTGTGTGTGTGTGTGTGTGTGTGTGTGTGTGTGTGTGTGTGTGTGTACTCACCTAGTTGTACTCACCTAGTTGTGTTTGCGGGGGTTGAGCTCTGGCTCTTTGGTCCCGCCTCTCAACCGTCAATCAACAGGTGTACATATTCATGAGCCTATCGGGCTCTGTCATATCTACACTTGAAACTGTGTATGGAGTCAGCCTCCACCACATCACTTCCTAATGCATTCCATTTGTCAACCACTCTGACACTAAAAAAGTTCTTTCTAATATCTCTGTGGCTCATTTGGGCACTCAGTTTCCACCTGTGTCCCTTTGTGCGTGTTCCCCTTGTGTTAAATAGACTGTCTTTATCTACCCTATCAATCCCCTTCAGAATTTTGAATGTGGTGATCATGTCCCCCCTAACTCTTCTGTCTTCCAGCGAAGTGAGGTTAAATTCCTGTAGTCTCTCCTCGTTGCTCATACCTCTCAGCTCGGGTACTAGTCTGGTGGCAAACCTTTGAACCTTTTCCAGTTTAGTCTTATCCTTGACTAGATATGGACTCCATGCTGGGGCTGCATACTCCAGGATTGGCCTGACATATGTGGTATACAAAGTTCTGAATGATTCTTTACACAAGTTTCTGAATGCCGTTCGTATGTTGGCCAGCCTGGCATATGCCGCTGATGTTATCCGCTTGATATGTGCTGCAGGAGACAGGTCTGGCGTGATATCAACCCCCAAGTCTTTTTCCTTCTCTGACTCCTGAAGAATTTCCTCTCCCAGATGATACCTTGTATCTGGCCTCCTGCTCCCTACACCTATCTTCATTACATTACATTTGGTTGGGTTAAACTCTAACAACCATTTGTTCGACCATTCCTTCAGCTTGTCTAGGTCTTCTTGAAGCCTCAAACAGTCCTCTTCTGTTTTAATCCTTCTCATAATTTTAGCATCGTCCGCAAACATTGAGAGAAATGAATCGATACCTTCCGGGAGATCATTTATATATATCAGAAACAAGATAGGACCGAGTACAGAACCCTGTGGGACTCCACTGGTGACTTCACGCCAATCGGAGGTCTCACCCCTCACCGTAACTCTCTGCTTCCTATTGTGTGTGTGTGTGTGTGTGTGTGTGTGTGTGTGTGTGTGTGTGTGTGTGTGTGTGTGTGTGTGTGTGTGTGTGTGTGTGTGTGTGTGTACTCACCTAGTTGTACTCACCTAGTTGTGTTTGCGGGGGTTGAGCTCTGGCTCTTTGGTCCCGCCTCTCAACCGTCAATCAACAGGTGTACAGATTCATGAGCCTATCGGGCTCTGTCATATCTACACTTGAAACTGTGTATGGAGTCAGCCTCCACCACATCACTTCCTAATGCATTCCATTTGTCAACCACTCTGACACTAAAAAAGTTCTTTCTAATATCTCTGTGGCTCATTTGTGCACTCAGTTTCCACCTGTGTCCCCTTGTGCGTGTTCCCCTTGTGTTAAATAGACTGTCTTTATCTACCCTATCAATCCCCTTCAGAATCTTGAATGTGGTGATCATGTCCCCCCTAACTCTTCTGTCTTCCAGCGAAGTGAGGTTTAATTCCTGTAGTCTCTCCTCGTTGCTCATACCTCTCAGCTCGGGTACTAGTCTGGTGGCAAACCTTTGAACCTTTTCCAGTTTAGTCTTATCCTTGACTAGATATGGACTCCATGCTGGGGCTGCATACTCCAGGATTGGCCTGACATATGTGGTATACAAAGTTCTGAATGATTCTTTACACAAGTTTCTGAATGCCGTTCGTATGTTGGCCAGCCTGGCATATGCCGCTGATGTTATCCGCTTGATATGTGCTGCAGGAGACAGGTCTGGCGTGATATCAACCCCCAAGTCTTTTTCCTTCTCTGACTCCTGAAGAATTTCCTCTCCCAGATGATACCTTGTATCTGGCCTCCTGCTCCCTACACCTATCTTCATTACATTACATTTGGTTGGGTTAAACTCTAACAACCATTTGTTCGACCATTCCTTCAGCTTGTCTAGGTCTTCTTGAAGCCTCAAACAGTCCTCTTCTGTTTTAATCCTTCTCATAATTTTAGCATCGTCCGCAAACATTGAGAGAAATGAATCGATACCCTCCGGGAGATCATTTACATATATCAGAAACAAGATAGGACCGAGTACAGAACCCTGTGGGACTCCACTGGTGACTTCACGCCAATCGGAGGTCTCACCCCTCACCGTAACTCTCTGCTTCCTAGTGTGTGTGTGTGTATTCACCTAGTTGTGTTTGCGGGGGTTGAGCTTTGCTCTTTCGGCCCGCCTCTCAACTGTCAATCAACTGTTTACTAACTACTTTTTTTCCACACCACACACACACACCCTAGGAAGCAGCCATTGACAGCTGACTAACTCCCAGGTACCTATTTACTGCTAGGTAACAGGGGCATCAGGGTGAAAGAAACTTTGCCCATTTGTTTCTGCCTCGCGCGGGGATCGAACCCGCGCCACAGAATTACGAGTCCTGCGCCCTATCCACCAGGCTACAAGGCCCTCTTGGATGTGTGTGTGTGTGTGTGTGTGTGTGTGTGTGTGTGTGTGTGTGTGTGTGTGTGTGTGTGTGTGTGTGTGTGTGTGTGTGTGTGTGTGTGTGTGTACTCACCTAGTTGTACTCACCTAGTTGTGTTTGCGGGGGTTGAGCTCTGGCTCTTTGGTCCCGCCTCTCAACCGTCAATCAACAGGTGTACAGATTCATGAGCCTATCGGGCTCTGTCATATCTACACTTGAAACTGTGTATGGAGTCAGCCTCCACCACATCACTTCCTAATGCATTCCATTTGTCAACCACTCTGACACTAAAAAAGTTCTTTCTAATATCTCTGTGGCTCATTTGGGCACTCAGTTTCCACCTGTGTCCCTTTGTGCGTGTTCCCCTTGTGTTAAATAGACTGTCTTTATCTACCCTATCAATCCCCTTCAGAATCTTGAATGTGGTGATCATGTCCCCCCTAACTCTTCTGTCTTCCAGCGAAGTGAGGTTAAATTCCTGTAGTCTCTCCTCGTTGCTCATACCTCTCAGCTCGGGTACTAGTCTGGTGGCAAACCTTTGAACTTTTTCCAGTTTAGTCTTATCCTTGACTAGATATGGACTCCATGCTGGGGCTGCATACTCCAGGATTGGCCTGACATATGTGGTATACAAAGTTCTGAATGATTCTTTACACAAGTTTCTGAATGCCGTTCGTATGTTGGCCAGCCTGGCATATGCCGCTGATGTTATCCGCTTGATATGTGCTGCAGGAGACAGGTCTGGCGTGATATCAACCCCCAAGTCTTTTTCCTTCTCTGACTCCTGAAGAATTTCCTCTCCCAGATGATACCTTGTATCTGGCCTCCTGCTCCCTACACCTATCTTCATTACATTACATTTGGTTGGGTTAAACTCTAACAACCATTTGTTCGACCATTCCTTCAGCTTGTCTAGGTCTTCTTGAAGCCTCAAACAGTCCTCTTCTGTTTTAATCCTTCTCATAATTTTAGCATCGTCCGCAAACATTGAGAGAAATGAATCGATACCCTCCGGGAGATCATTTACATATATCAGAAACAAGATAGGACCGAGTACAGAACCCTGTGGGACTCCACTGGTGACTTCACGCCAATCGGAGGTCTCACCCCTCACCGTAACTCTCTGCTTCCTAGTGTGTGTGTGTGTGTGTGTGTGTGTGTGTGTGTGTGTGTGTACTCACCTAGTTGTACTCACCTAGTTGTGTTTGCGGGGGTTGAGCTCTGGCTCTTTGGTCCCGCCTCTCAACCGTCAATCAACAGGTGTACAGATTCATGAGCCTATCGGGCTCTGTCATATCTACACTTGAAACTGTGTATGGAGTCAGCCTCCACCACATCACTTCCTAATGCATTCCATTTGTCAACCACTCTGACACTAAAAAAGTTCTTTCTAATATCTCTGTGGCTCATTTGGGCACTCAGTTTCCACCTGTGTCCCCTTGTGCGTGTTCCCCTTGTGTTAAATAGACTGTCTTTATCTACCCTATCAATCCCCTTCAGAATCTTGAATGTGGTGATCATGTCCCCCCTAACTCTTCTGTCTTCCAGCGAAGTGAGGTTTAATTCCTGTAGTCTCTCCTCGTAGCTCATACCTCTCAGCTCGGGTACTAGTCTGGTGGCAAACCTTTGAACCTTTTCCAGTTTAGTCTTATCCTTGACTAGATATGGACTCCATGCTGGGGCTGCATACTCCAGGATTGGCCTGACATATGTGGTATACAAAGTTCTGAATGATTCTTTACACAAGTTTCTGAATGCCGTTCGTATGTTGGCCAGCCTGGCATATGCCGCTGATGTTATCCGTTTGATATGTGCTGCAGGAGACAGGTCTGGCGTGATATCAACCCCCAAGTCTTTTTCCTTCTCTGACTCCTGAAGAATTTCCTCTCCCAGATGATACCTTGTATCTGGCCTCCTGCTCCCTACACCTATCTTCATTACATTACATTTGGTTGGGTTAAACTCTAACAACCATTTGTTCGACCATTCCTTCAGCTTGTCTAGGTCTTCTTGAAGCCTCAAACAGTCCTCTTCTGTTTTAATCCTTCTCATAATTTTAGCATCGTCCGCAAACATTGAGAGAAATGAATCGATACCCTCCGGGAGATCATTTACATATATCAGAAACAAGATAGGACCGAGTACAGAACCCTGTGGGACTCCACTGGTGACTTCACGCCAATCGGAGGTCTCACCCCTCACCGTAACTCTCTGCTTCCTAGTGTGTGTGTGTGTGTGTGTGCAACCCGTTCTCACACAAGACAGCACATATATGACTTAATGCTTAAAGTCAATATGTTGAATATGAATTAGTAAATATGTGATATATTCCCAGTTACTTTTTTTTCCAAGGCCCAAACTCTTCCTCACGTACCAACTTGCGTCTCACAGTACCCGTCCGTCAACCTAGATAGCAGAATAGTCGTGATTGGTTCAATTATAAGGAAAATTGTACTTTTCAGGTCCCACATGGGTTGTGAAATTTACCTACTATTGTCCATGCTCTTAGAATATTATAGATCAGCTACTTCCTATTGAAGGTTCGTAGTTTTGTTTTGAGAAATATTAGTTGTTCTTAGTAAATTATAATAAGCACTAAAAATGATTACATAGAATAACAGTCCTTCACCAATCAATATTATATACCATAGTTGGTGCTTTACAAATCTTTAAAGGATGTTTTGTAGGAACGCTAACAGAAAACGATGGTTCATTGGAATGTCTATGGGGTAAACTACTCTAAACAGGATGGTATTGTGTCTACTATACCAACTACAGGATCGGTATATTGTCCACTACCACCTGTTAGGTGAGTAAGGGGTGCAATACCACCCACAGGATGGGTATGAGGGTCACATCCACCCAGAGGATGAGTATGGGGATCACATCCACCCACAGGAAGGGTATGGGTCCAATACCACCCACAGGATGAGTATGGCGTCCACTACAACCCACAGGATGGGTATGGGGCTCCAACCACCCATAGAATGGGTATGGGGCTCCAACCACCCATAAAATGGGTATGGGGTCCAATAACACCCACTGGATGTGTATATGGCGTCCATTGCCGCGCGTCGAGCTCGAAAACCGCAGCATTCATCTCAGAACCATGCCTATTTCACGCAGATTCCTTAATAAACGTAAAAGTTTTATATGTCACAAGAAAGATAGAAATATAAGCTTCATTCTAAATACCTTACCATGGGCATATTTAAATTTAAACCGAAGATACGTGTACTTTTATAATAGCCGATCTCCGACCCCGGACAGATCGATCGACCGAGCAACTCTCTCTCAGAACAATGTTTATTTCACGTGAATTCGTTAGTAAACATATATGTTTTATATGTCTCAAGAAAGACAGACATATAAGCTTCACTTTAAACACTTTACTATAGACATATTTAAATTTCTAATGAAGATTATTGTATTTTAAAAATTACGGAGCTCCCACCCCGTACAGACTGAACGACAGAGCAACTCTCTCTCAGATCAATGTTTATTTCACGTAAATTCGTTAATAAACACAAATGTTTTATAAGTCTTAAGCAAGATAGAAATAAGAGCTTCATTTTAAATACATTACAATAGACATATTTATAGCTCAAGTGAAGATACATATGTTTTTATAGTAGCGCTCAGTAGCTTGTCGGGCATGGAGTGCAGACGCCTACGCACTTGCCGATATATTGTATAATTAACAAAGATACGCTAATAAAGCCTAAAATCTTATATGCCTCCAGAAAGACCGAGATATGAACATTATTATAATTGCACCAAATGAAATATATCATGTTCGAGAACAAAGATATATCAATTTTAAATTAAGTTTCGACTCTCTCTCGGGTGAGAGAGATGGGGCGACTCTCGCCCCATCTATTGGAGATTCTGTGCACTAAATACCCAAAGCTACTCAAACCCTCCTAGCATTATTTAAGTAATGAAGTAATATGGTATATTTACTCACTATAATGTGGGTGCTGAATGCAGAACTTGAGAAAACATATATTTACTCCAAACTAATATAATTTCATTATGAAATAAGTAGCATCAAAGGAAGTCGATGGTCCAAGCAGCAATGTTGTGGAGCGACTTATCCAAGATATATCGTTGTTTGGAAAGTGTTTGTTGGCATATCCAGTTGTCGCACTTCTCTGCACCAATTATCACAAATTTAAATTATAATGTTAACAAGTAGAATACGTATTTTTAATAAAATCTAACATAACTAGCCAGAAAACATTTAACATTAATTAAAAAATATATGTTTGGAAGTTAAATCGACTTCATAGGACAATGGTTTTGTTATATATACTCGTTATTCGTTGACATGCGTTCGCTACTTAAACTACTATGTACTGTACTTATGTAAAATCTCCCATGTCTCTTCGCTCATCTCACCGAACCCTACAGGCTCTGTGATATATTGTTTAATTAATTGAGATTCACAAATAAAGCTAATAATTGTATATGTTATCAAAAAGGCAGAGCTTAGTTTAGTTCATTTATTATGCACTCCATACCCATCCTATGGACGATAGTGGAGTGTTACAGAGGCGCATAATGGGCTCAGGGACTGAGCCCCACAATTCATATAGCCAAGCAAGTTATAATCTTGATAAGCTAGTTACAAAAGTCAATACACATTGTCACATCAACAATGGGCTCGAGACCGACCACAAGTACAGTTTATAATTTAAACAACTGATTTATATGGAGGGCTAGTGTCACAATTGATATGTTTATCCTACACATTACCCCCTCTCCCCCATCCAATGGGCAGCGGTGGATAGGTTACAATCAAGTTTTTTTTTTGCGTTTTATTCAGAGATTAGATCTTATTGGGTGAGGAAAGATATTCATATTTTAAAGAAGGTTTCTTGGCTCTCCATTTGTAACAAACTTACACATTGATGGAAAATATACAACCTTTTGAAAATCAATATTAGTTTGATCTAGATATTGTAATTAACGAAAGTATTTATGTCATCAGAAAGGTAGAAATATAGGATACATTTAAAATCCTTTGTCATAAATATAACTGAAGTGAAAACGAAGATATATGCGTTTTGATAGTTACTTGATGGCTTGCTCTGAGAGTGTGAAGCCCTGCACACCAGCCAATAAATTGTATAATTAGTTTCCATATATTTTAATTAATCTTAAAAATCTATATGTCAGAAGAAAGGAAGATGTAGTCGTTAATGTGACAACATTTAAAAATATATATCTCTTAAGTTCAATAAATAATACCACCTTATCGCCGGTGTCCGGACACATGAAAATTACCTAGGTATCAGTATCCAGCTAGGCGGGGATCACAGGCTGCACAATACTGATAAATTATATAATGCACTACTTGTGGTCGATCTCGAACCCATTTATGATTTGACGACTTATAGTGAATTTTGTAACTAGCTCATTAAGATTGTATCTTGCTTAGCTAAATGAATTGTGGGGTTCGGTCCATTCATTTTCTTTCTTTATTATGCACCCCATAATACCCATCCTGTGGGCGGTGGTGTAAAGGATTACAGAGGCACATAATCGGTTCAGGAACTGAACCCTCTAGTTCGTTTAGCTAAGCAAATAACAATCTTTTGACGCTTGTTACAAAATTATTAATGTACACATACTTATGCATACATGTACATATACATACGTATAAATACATACATATATAAATACACATACATATTTAATCACCCACACAAATACACACATCAGTAATTTTTTGTGTCACAAGTGATTCAACAAGAGGCTCACAACAGTCACTATACAAGGCACTTTACATCTATGAGGAGTCGCACAGTTACTAGTCTAGCTGCACACCCACCCAACTGGGCGGCAGCTTTACAGTCATGTGCTCCACACCCACCCAACTGGGCGGCAGCTTTACAGTTACCTGGTGTTATTCTTCACCTATATCTTTTTCTGGTTAATCCCTATTTACATTATGCAGTTCAGGTTTCGTCGCCATACTATAGTTTTTAGTTTAGTTAATTTATCACATAATGGGTTCAGGGACTGAACACACAATTTATTTATCTAAGCAAGTTACAATCTTGAGGAGCTAGCCACAAAATTCATAACACATCGTCACATCAACAACATGTGTTCGAGATCGACCACAAGTACAGTTTCTAAATTAAGCAAATGCTATATGTGGAGAGCTAGTGTCGCAATTGATATGTTTGTCCTGCACATTTCCACAGTAGTTTGCTTGGGTTTGCTTGGGTACATAGACAAGAGACTGAACTTCAGCACCCACATACAACACATAAAGGGATGCTCTGAGAGAGAGAGAGAGAGAGAGGGAGAGTAAAAATATCCACTGAGGTCTGATTAAGTCCTTTTGGGGACCTTAATCATTAGGACGTTCAATGATTAACGCAAAGTGAGGCGTATTCAGATGGTATATTGACAACATTCAGCATATCTCATAATGACCTAGTAGTACTTGGTGCACAAATACCTTTTCCAAAGGAATCGCAAAACATAATTAAACACAACTGTACCGTACAGTGTTATATATTTATTTCAGTTTGAACAATTTTTAACATTAAAGGATAAATCCTTTAATTGGTTGAAATTGGTTTTAATATTCGAAATCTAATTTGTTGATGTTAAATAATATAAGGTTCAAATTTATTAAGATACATACTTTAAAAACTATTTCTATTTGAAATTTAAATAACATTAAGAGTACAGAATATAACAAATACCGACTATATAAAAGACCTGATAGTTGCAGCACTTAATTATGCTATTGTAACACATTGAAAGTAATAACATTATTTGATTCAGCAAAGCATTTGGTAAGGTTATAATAATAATAATAATAATGTATTAATTAAGTATTTTAAATTATAATTTACAACTTGCTAGCGCACAAGAAACAAATCCACGAATCATCATTACATTCTGTAACACCTACACATGATCCATGGTGCCAAATATTGCAACGTTCACAGCATACCATCAGCTTCAAATCATTTAGCTTTCTGCAAATGCAGTACACTTCCATCGAGCATGACCGGATGATTCGTTTTCTTCTCAGTGTCTGAGCTGCAGGGAATGAGATGAGACACTTTCCTTTAAAGTTCTCTTGAAGATGTTGTCTCATTCTGCATATCATACGAGGTTCACCGGATCTACACCACTAGCAAGTGATGCAGCAAACGCCACAGCTTATACCCCACTCATACTTGAGTCCTTGTGTCTGCTGACATTCATTATATTGCATATCAGCTTATCATCCTGGCAATTAGCAAGAGCATACAAGATAACTTCAGTAGATTTGGATGGTAATTTATGCCTGGTGTCGTATATGTTAATTTGTCCAGTTACTCCAATGTTGGAAACGGTGGCCCAGTGACAACCATCAACTTGGATAATTTGAATAAATTCACCAATTGTAACTGGCCAGGAGAGGTCCCGCTACCACGCTGGGTCATGAAGGCCTTCTAGGCTTGGCACAGTTTGTTTGATGAGGTCACATGCAGATTTTATATGAAGGTCAGAGAGCTGTACATTTGTTCCAATGTTTATTATCTCGTCATTTGTTAAATAATTTAACATTGTCGAATGTGAAGCACTGTTATCACTCTCCTTATTGTTGCATTGGTGTGAGGAGTGGCAGTGATTGGTTCAGTTTATTTTTTTTTTTAAATAGGGACATAAATTTGTACTGCAGATACCAGTACAGTTGCACCGTTTCTTTATATATTTTATACTTGGGTTAGCAAGGCGAGACGCTTCTCTTAACGTGATACTGTTGGTATCAAATAGAAATAGTTTTTAAAGTTTGTATCTTAATAAATTTGAACCTTATATTATCAACATCAACATATTATATTATTTAACATCAACAAATTAGATTTCGAATGTTAAAACCAATTTCAACCAATTAAAGGATTTATCCTTTTTAAAGGATTTAATTAAAGGATTTGACACAAAAATCAGTATGAAAATTACCTCGGCTGAGGATATTGAAAAACTTCAAGCTGATATTAATAAAGTTTTCGACTGGGCATCAGAAAATAACATGATGTTTAACAGTGATAAATTCCAGGTACTCAGGTACGGTAATAATGAGGACCTTAAACATAATACAGAGTACAAAACACAATCAAATGTACCCATAGTAGGAAAACAGCATGTAAAGGATTTGGGAATAATAATGTCTGACGACCTAACGTTTAAGGAGCATAACCAAGCAAATATTGCGACAGCCAGAAAAATGATAGGATAGATTACGAGAACTTTCAAATCCAGGGATCCCATCACAATGGTTGTACTCTTCAAGTCACTTGTGTTGTCCCGTCTTGAGTACTGCTCAGTACTCACTTCCCCCTTCAGAGCAGGAGAGATTGCTGAAATAGAGGGAATACAGAGAACATATACGGCACGCATAGACGCAATAAAGCACCTAAATTATTGGGATCGTCTCAAAGCCCTCCAAATGTACTCACTAGAAAGAAGACGAGAGAGATATCAAATAATATACACCTGGAAGATACTGGAGGGCCAAGTACCAAATCTACACAGTAAAATAACAACGTACTGGAGTGAACGATATGGAAGAAAATGTAGAATAGAACAAGTGAAGAGCAGAGGTGCCATAGGCACAATCAGAGAACACTGTATAAACATCAGAGGTCCGCGGTTGTTCAACGTCCTCCCAGCAAGCATAAGAAATATTGCCGGAACAACCGGGGACATTTTCAAGAGGAAACTAGATTTATTCCTCCAAGGAGTGCCGGACCAACCGGGCTGTGGTGGGTATGTGGGCCTGCAGGCCGCTCCAAGCAACAGCCTAGTGGACCAAACTCTCACAAGTCAAGCCTGGCCTCGGGCCGGGCTTGGGGAGTAGAAGAACTCCCAGAACCCCATCAACCAGGTATCCTTTAATGTTAAAAATTGTTCAAATTGAAATAAATATATAACACTGTACAGTACAGTTGTGTTTGCCTGCCACAGCCTGCCACAGCCTTGAGAGCACGGAGCCTCTCTCTACATTGGCGACCCAGTCTGGCTAAACATTGCGGTACAGTAGAACCTCAAGACCAAGGTATTTGTATCTGGTAACTAGTCGAGCAGAGAGCCATCATCCAACTGCATTTTGCGATCGGCCCCACCCCGTCTGGGTGGGTGTCGGTTCAGGATCTTTGTTTTCTCTACTGAGATGACTAAGCATAGTTCCTGACATGTGGACAATACAGAGTTCAGAACATTTTGGGTGTTGGTATACCCATTGGTATGGATCAGTATATCATCCACATAGCTAATGATGTGTTCGCTGGACCTTCTAGTTACAAAGTTTAAAAGTGCACTGATTAACACATTGAACAGAGTAGGACTGAGGACACCTCCCTGTGGAGTGCCAAGTTCAAAAAATCTCGTTACACTCCTATGCCCATGGAACAGTACAGATGACTTCCTGTTGGATAGATAGCCTCTTATCCACCGTAGAAGCCATCCTCCAACATTTATTTTAGCAAGTTCTCTCAGAATGACGTGTGGGTTAGCAATGTCAAAGGCTGACTTAAGATCTAGGAAAGTGGTGTATGACCTATCAGTATGCAGGGTGAGGAATGTGGTAATACAGTGATGTACACTCTTTCCATGCATAAAGCCATATATCTGGGGAGACAACATATTAATAATTTTGTAAAGGAGACGGTTGAGAACCATCCTCTCAAGACACTTATAGAGACAACTAGTGAGGGAGATTGGGCGAAAAGCACTCGGCTGGTGAGGTTTAGGAATGGGAATAATAACACTGTTGGTCCATGACTTAGGAAGCTCCCCAGTTACATAGCTCATATTATACAATTGAAGAAAGGTATTCCCTGGAACTAGCAGAAGCATATGCAGTATGCCGTCAGTAACTCCATCCTCCCCGGGTGATGTAGCTTTGCCTTTATGTAGAGCAGAATCTAGTTCGTATTCAGTAAAAGCATGTCACAGTCATCCTCTTGATGAAGCATGAAGTCAAGGAGCCTTGCCCAATCAGTATATCTATCATTTAATTCATTCTGCGAGGGTAGAGGAAGACTGTCAAAGCTGGAAGTCGTGGCCCAAGCACCAACAAGCTCATTTGCTCTGTGCAGAGGATTAGGGTACGAGATCTCTGCAGCATTTTTCCCTTTGATCTTGTTGATATCCTTCCATGCCCGACTTAGTGGCGTGTGAGAATTGAGACCACGGACAAAAGTTTCCCAGTCTGTCTGCCTCAGCTCCACTATACGTTCCCTGGCCTTAGCCAGAGCCGCTTGAAAGAGCCGAAGCATTTCAGCAGTGCGGGTCCTTCTACAAGCTAGTCCAATTATTCTGGCAGTGCGTTTTAGTGTCTGCAATTTAGAATCATTATAATAAACATAAGTGCTATGACCAGTGTAATTTGGGTTACGTGGCCTGGACGATGGATCAAGTGATTCTATAAACTGCTCGATAGTACCTGTGAGCTCATTGTTAAAATCTTCAACTGATGAAGGCTCAGATGACTGCACCAATCTGACACATGAGCAACAAGATTGTCTCGTTGATCGATGGGCACAGCCAGCCTCTTCCGCTTGAGCACTCCACCAGGGAGGATAGAACTGCCAATGCTTACAGTGGCTAATATGGCCAGATGATCAGACGCCATAACTGGCAGTATTGACGAGGCGCACACGGTGTGGGAGACGTTGAAACCGAGACATAGATCAGGAATACCTCCGTAGATATGCGTCGGTTCAAGGTCACCCACAATCTGTGCATCATCGTGACTACCTAATAGTGAGACTAGTTGCCCTTACGATTACTGAACTGCGAATTACCAATATTCCTATGTCTAGCGTTATAATCACCTTTAATGATGGTAGGCTCAGTCTGAATACAGATAGGAAGGTCAGCATAATTAAAGTTACAAGGAGTCGATTATTTAGTACATAGTTGTTTTTCTCTTAAACTGGATGATAGAGGGGGAGTCTTTAACGTGATTGGGAATACATACATACATACATACATCCATACATACATGCATGCGTACATCCATTCATACATACATACATACATACACATACATACATACATACATACATACATACATACATACATACATACATACATACATACATACATACATACATACATACATGCATGCATACATACATACATACATACATGCA
Organism: Procambarus clarkii; assembly: GCF_040958095.1. Classification (NCBI taxonomy): domain Eukaryota; kingdom Metazoa; phylum Arthropoda; class Malacostraca; order Decapoda; family Cambaridae; genus Procambarus; species Procambarus clarkii. The sequence goes on along the minus strand of NC_091161.1, from coordinate 977,317 downwards.
TACATACATGCATGCATGCGTACATACATACATCCATCCATCTATCCATTCATACATGCATACATACATACATACATACATACATACATACATACATACATACATACATACATACATACACGTCCAGCCAGCATATAGCTATTTCGGGACAAAATCCAATACAGTTTATATTGGTGAAACGCCACTGTGACGAGGAGTTTAAATATCACAGGAACTGTAGGTTAATGTGTGACATAGGTGAGGTTAGATGAGGCATCTACACGCATCAGCTGGAGGCTGATGGAGTGTTGTGGAGGCTGCTGGTACTATGTCCAGATGTTGGAGGGTGGATTTGACTCTCCCACCCTCCCTCCCCCTCCCCCCACACATTGACCGCAGTACGTCTAAGGTTACTTTCCACTCTCGCTTACCAAGGGTATAACCCCCGCCCCTCCCAACACACACACATGCATCAGATTCTTAACATACAATATTTATGATTTACCAATTTATGTTACTACACTGACTGTCAATTTCACAATATTGTATAAACTTTGATGAATCGCTCGTCTATGGGTCATCCAATAATGTTAGCAGACTTCTAGATGTTACCACTGCTAGGTTTAGGCTCAGCTACAAGTACCTCTGGAAGTTTGTAACATCTGATGATGTAGATTTGACTAAATGTAAACTCTGTCAGCAGAACTATTCGCATACTTTGCGTCATTATATAATGGAATGTGAAAAATCGCGGAATTTAAAGATAACAACATCAATAGTGTCCATGAAATGTGTAAGTACTTCATTCATAATGATGTGCTGCCCGAAATCTTAGCGAAGTATCCAAAATTTGCTTACTGTAGGTAATGCATACACATAACTGTAAAGCTGCCGCCCAGTTGGGTGGGTGTGGAGCACATGACTGTAAAGCTGCCGCCCAGTTGGGTGGGTGTGGAGCACATGACTGTAAAGCTGCCGCCCAGTTGGGTGGGTGTGGAGCACATGACTGTAAAGCTGCCGCCCAGTTGGGTGGGTGTGGAGCACATGACTGTAAAGCAGCCGCCCAGTTGGGTGGGTGTGGAGCACATGACTGTAAAGCTGCCGCCCAGTTGGGTGGGTGTGGAGCACATGACTGTAAAGCTGCCGCCCAGTTGGGTGGGTGTGGAGCACATGACTGTAAAGCTGCCGCCCAGTTGGGTGGGTGTGGAGCACATGACTGTAAAGCAGCCGCCCAGTTGGGTGGGTGTGGAGCACATGACTGTAAAGCTGCCGCCCAGTTGGGTGGGTGTGGAGCACATGACTGTAAAGCTGCCGCCCAGTTGGGTGGGTGTGGAGCACATGACTGTAAAGCTGCTGCCCAGTTGGGTGGGTGTGGAGCACATGACTGTAAAGCTGCCGCCCAGTTGGGAGAGTGTGGAGCACATGACTGTAAAGCTGCCGCCCAGTTGGGTGGGTGTGCAGCACATGACTGTAAAGCTGCCGCCCAGTTGGGTGGGTGTGCAGCACATGACTGTAAAGCTGCCGCCCAGTTGGGTGGGTGTGGAGCACATGACTGTAAAGCTGCCGCCTAGTTGGGTGGGTGTGGAGCACATGACTGTAAAGCTGCCGCCCAGTTGGGAGAGTGTGGAGCATATGACTGTAAAGCTGCCGCCCAGTTGGGTGGGTGTGGAGCACATGACTGTAAAGCTGCCGCCCAGTTGGGTGGGTGTGGAGCACATGACTGTAAAGCTGCCGCCCAGTTGGGTGGGTGTGGAGCACATGACTGTAAAGCTGCCGCCCAGTTGGGTGGGTGTGGAGCACATGACTGTAAAGCTGCCGCCCAGTTGGGTGGGTGTGGAGCACATGACTGTAAAGCTGCCGCCCAGTTGGGTGGGTGTGTAGCACATGACTGTAAAGCTGCCGCCCAGTTGGGTGGGTGTGGAGCACATGACTGTAAAGCTGCCGCCCAGTTGGGTGGGTGTGGAGCACATGACTGTAAAGCTGCCACCCAGTTGGGTGGGTGTGGAGCACATGACTGTAAAGCTGCCGCCCAGTTGGGTGGGTGTGGAGCACATGACTGTAAAGCTGCCGCCCAGTTGGGTGGGTGTGGAGCTAGACTAGTAACTGTGCGACTCCTCATAGATGTAAAGTGCCTTGTATAGTGACTGTTGTGAGCCTCTTGTTGAATCACTTGTGACACAAAAGATTACTGATGTGTGTATTTGTGGTGGTGATTAAATATGTATGTGTATGTATATATGTATACGTATGAATATGTACATGTATGCATAAGTATGTGTACATTAATAATTTTGTAACTAGCGTCAAAAGATTGTTATTTGCTTAGCTAAACGAACTAGAGGGTTCAGTTCCTGAACCGATTATGTGCCTCTGTAATCCTTTACACCACCGCCCACAGGATGGGTATTATGGGGTGCATAATAAAGAAAGAAAATGAATGGACCGAGCCCCACAATTCATTTAGCTAAGCAAGATACAATCTTAATGAGCTAGTTACAAAATTCACTATAAGTCGTCACATCATAAATGGGTTCGAGATCGACCACAAGTAGTGCATTACATAAATTTATCAGTATTGTGCAGCCTGTGATCCCCGCCTGGCTGGATACTGATACCTAGGTAATTTTCATGTGTCCGGACACCGGCAATAAGGTGGTATTATTTATTTAACTTAAGATATATATATTTTTAAATGTTGTCACATTAACGGCTACATCTTCCTTTCTTCTGACATATAGATTTTTAAGATTAATTAAAATATATGGAAACTAATTATACAATTTATTGGCTGGTGTGCAGGGCTTCACACTCTCAGAGCAAGCCATCAAGTAACTATCAAAACGCATATATCTTCGTTTTCACTTCAGTTATATTTATGACAAAGGATTTTAAATGTAGCCTATATTTCTACCTTTCAGATGACATAAATACTTTCGTTAATTACAATATCTAGATCAAACTAACATTGATTTTCAAAAGGTTGTATATTTTCCATCAATGGAGAGCATCAGCCAAGAAGCCTTCTTTAAAATATGAATATCTTTCCTCACCCAATAAGATCTAATCTCTGAATAAAACGCATAAAACGACTTGATTGTAACCTATCCACCCCTGCCCATTGGATGGGGGAGAGGGGGTTATGTGTAGGATAAACATATCAATTGTGACACTAGCCCTCCATATATGTCAGTTGCTTAAATTATAAACTGTACTTGTGGTCGGACTCGAGCCCATTGTTGATGTGACAATGTGCATTGACTTTTGTAACTAGCTTATCAAGATTATAACTTGCTTGGCTATATGAATTGTGGGGCTCATTCCCTGAGCCCATTATGTGCCTCTGTAACACTCCACTATCGTCCATAGGATGGGTATGGAGTGCATAATAAATGAACTAAACTAAGCTCTGCCTTTTTGATAACATATACAATTATTAGCTTTATTTGTGAATCTCAATTAATTAAACAATATATCACAGAGCCTGTAGGGTTCGGTGAGATGAGCGAAGAGACATGGGAGATTTTACATAAGTACAGTACATAGTAGTTTAAGTAGCGAACGCATGTCAACGAATAACGAGTATATATAACAAAACCATTGTCCTATGAAGTCGATTTAACTTCCAAACATATATTTTTTAATTAATGTTAAATGTTTTCTGGCTAGTTATGTTAGATTTTATTAAAAATACGTATTCTACTTGTTAACATTATAATTTAAATTTGTGATAATTTGTGCAGAGAAGTGCGACAACTGGATATGCCAACAAACACTTTCCAAACAACGATATATCTTGGATAAGTCGCTCCACAACATTGCTGCTTGGACCATCGACTTCCTTTGATGCTACTTATTTCATAATGAAATTATATTAGTTTGGAGTAAATATATGTTTTCTCATGTTCTGCATTCAGCACCCACATTATAGTGAGTAAATATACCATATTACTTCATTACTTAAATAATGCTAGGAGGGTTTGAGTAGCTTTGGGTATTTAGTGCACAGAATCTCCAATAGATGGGGCGAGAGTCGCCCCATCTCTCTCACCCGAGAGAGAGTCGAAACTTAATTTAAAATTGATATATCTTTGTTCTCGAACATGATATATTTCATTTGGTGCAATTATAATAATGTTCATATATCGGTCTTTCTGGGAGGCATATAAGATTTTAGGCTTTATTAGCGTATCTTTGTTAATTATACAATATATCGGCAAGTGCGTAGGCGTCTGCACTCCATGCCCGACAAGCTACTGAGCGCTACTATAAAAACATATGTATCTTCACTTGAGCTATAAATATGTCTATTGTAATGTATTTAAAATGAAGCTCTTATTTCTATCTTGCTTAAGACTTATAAAACATTTGTGTTTATTAACGAATTTACGTGAGATAAACATTGATCTGAGAGAGAGTTGCTCTGTCGTTCAGTCTGTACGGGGTGGGAGCTCCGTAATTTTTAAAATACAATAATCTTCATTAGAAATTTAAATATGTCTATAGTAAAGTGTTTAAAGTGAAGCTTATATGTCTGTCTTTCTTGCGACATATAAAACATATATGTTTACTAACGAATTCACGTGAAATAAACATTGTTCTGAGAGAGAGTTGCTCGGTCGATCGATCTGTCCGGGGTCGGAGCTCGGCTATTATAAAAGTACACGTATCTTCGGTTTAAATTTAAATATGCCCATGGTAAGGTATTTAGAATGAAGCTTATATTTCTATCTTTCTTGTGACATATAAAACTTTTACGTTTATTAAGGAATCTGCGTGAAATAGGCATGGTTCTGAGATGAATGCTGCGGTTTTCGAGCTCGACGCGCGGCAATGGACGCCATATACACATCCAGTGGGTGTTATTGGACCCCATACCCATTTTATGGGTGGTTGGAGCCCCATACCCATTCTATGGGTGGTTGGAGTCCCATACCCATCCTGTGGGTTGTAGTGGACGCCATACTCATCCTGTGGGTGGTATTGGACCCCATACCCTTCCTGTGGGTGGATGTGATCCCCATACTCATCCTCTGGGTGGATGTGACCCTCATACCCATCCTGTGGGTGGTATTGCACCCCTTACTCACCTAACAGGTGGTAGTGGACAATATACCGATCCTGTAGTTGGTATAGTAGACACAATACCATCCTGTTTAGAGTAGTTTACCCCATAGACATTCCAATGAACCATCGTTTTCTGTTAGCGTTCCTACAAAACATCCTTTAAAGATTTGTAAAGCACCAACTATGGTATATAATATTGATTGGTGAAGGACTGTTATTCTATGTAATAATTTTTAGTGCTTATTATAATTTACTAAGAACAACTAATATTTCTCAAAACAAAACTACGAACCTTCAATAGGAAGTAGCTGATCTATAATATTCTAAGAGCATGGACAATAGTAGGTAAATTTCACAACCCATGTGGGACTTGAAAAGTACAATTTTCCTTATAATTGAACCAATCACGACTATTCTGCTATCTAGGTTGACGGACGGGTACTGTGAGACGCAAGTTGGTACGTGAGGAAGAGTTTGGGCCTTGGAAAAAAAGTAACTGGGAATATATCACATATTTACTAATTCATATTCAACATATTGACTTTAAGCATTAAGTCATATATGTGCTGTCTTGTGTGAGAACGGGTTGGTGTGTGTGTGTGTGTGTGTGTGTGTGTGTGTGTGTGTGTGTGTGTGTGTGTGTACTCACCTAGTTGTACTCACCTAGTTGTGTTTGCGGGGGTTGAGCTCTGGCTCTTTGGTCCCGCCTCTCAACCGTCAATCAACAGGTGTACAGATTCATGAGCCTATCGGGCTCTGTCATATCTACACTTGAAGCTGTGTATGGAGTCAGCCTCCACCACATCACTTCCTAATGCATTCCATTTGTCAACCACTCTGACACTAAAAAAGTTCTTTCTAATATCTCTGTGGCTCATTTGGGCACTCAGTTTCCACCTGTGTCCCCTTGTGCGTGTTCCCCTTGTGTTAAATAGACTGTCTTTATCTACCCTATCAATCCCCTTCAGAATCTTGAATGTGGTGATCATGTCCCCCCTAACTCTTCTCTCTTCCAGCGAAGTGAGGTTTAATTCCTGTAGTCTCTCCTCGTTGCTCATACCTCTCAGCTCGGGTACTAGTCTGGTGGCAAACCTTTGAACCTTTTCCAGTTTAGTCTTATCCTTGACTAGATATGGACTCCATGCTGGGGCTGCATACTCCAGGATTGGCCTGACATATGTGGTATACAAAGTTCTGAATGATTCTTTACACAAGTTTCTGAATGCCGTTCGTATGTTGGCCAGCCTGGCATATGCCGCTGATGTTATCCGCTTGATATGTGCTGCAGGAGACAGGTCTGGCGTGATATCAACCCCCAAGTCTTTTTCCTTCTCTGACTCCTGAAGAATTTCCTCTCCCAGATGATACCTTGTATCTGGCCTCCTGCTCCCTACACCTATCTTCATTACATTACATTTGGTTGGGTTAAACTCTAACAACCATTTGTTCGACCATTCCTTCAGCTTGTCTAGGTCTTCTTGAAGCCTCAAACAGTCCTCTTCTGTTTTAATCCTTCTCATAATTTTAGCATCGTCCGCAAACATTGAGAGAAATGAATCGATACCCTCCGGGAGATCATTTACATATATCAGGAACAAGATAGGACAGAGTACAGAACCCTGTGGGACTCCACTGGTGACTTCACGCCAATCGGAGGTCTCACCTCTCACCGTAACTCTCTGCTTCCTAGTGTGTATGTGTGTGTACTCAACTAATTGTACTCACCTAATTGTGCTTGCGGGGGTTGAGCTCTGGCTCTTTGGTCCCGCCTCTCAACCGTCAATCAACTGGTGTACAGATTCCTGAGCCTATTGGGCTCTATCATATCTACATTTGAAACTGTGTATGGAGTCAGCCTCCACCACATCACTTCCTAATGCATTCCATTTACTAACTACTCTGACACTGAAAAAGTTCTTTCTAACGTCTCTGTGGCTCATTTGGGTACTCAGCTTCCACCTGTGTCCCCTTGTTCGCGTCCCACCAGTGTTGAATAGTTCATCCTCTGTGTGTGTGTGTGTGTGTGTGTGTGTGTGTGTGTGTGTGTGTGTGTGTGTGTGTGTGTGTGTGTGTGTGTGTGTGTGTGTGTGTACTCACCTAGTTGTACTCACCTAGTTGTGTTTGCGGGGGTTGAGCTCTGGCTCTTTGGTCCCGCCTCTCAACCGTCAATCAACAGGTGTACAGATTCATGAGCCTATCGGGCTCTGTCATATCTACACTTGAAACTGTGTATGGAGTCAGCCTCCACCACATCACTTCCTAATGCATTCCATTTGTCAACCACCCTGACACTAAAAAAGTTCTTTCTAATATCTCTGTGGCTCATTTGGGCACTCAGTTTCCACCTGTGTCCCCTTGTGCGTGTTCCCCTTGTGTTAAATAGACTGTCTTTATCTACCCTATCAATCCCCTTCAAAATCTTGAATGTGGTGATCATGTCCCCCCTAACTCTTCTGTCTTCCAGCGAAGTGAGGTTTAATTCCTGTAGTCTCTCCTCGTAGCTCATACCTCTCAGCTCGGGTACTAGTCTGGTGGCAAACCTTTGAACCTTTCCAGTTTAGTCTTATCCTTGACTAGATATGGACTCCATGCTGGGGCTGCATACTCCAGGATTGGCCTGACATATGTGGTATACAAAGTTCTGAATGATTCTTTACACAAGTTTCTGAATGCCGTTCGTATGTTGGCCAGCCTGGCATATGCCGCTGATGTTATCCGCTTGATATGTGCTGCAAGAGACAGGTCTGGCGTGATATCAACCCCCAAGTCTTTTTCCTTCTCTGACTCCTGAAGAATTTCCTCTCCCAGATGATACCTTGTATCTGGCCTCCTGCTCCCTACACCTATCTTCATTACATTACATTTGGTTGGGTTAAACTCTAACAACCATTTGTTCGACCATTCTTTCAGCTTGTCTAGGTCTTCTTGAAGCCTCAAACAGTCCTCTTCTGTTTTAATCCTTCTCATAATTTTAGCATCGTCCGCAAACATTGAGAGAAATGAATCGATACCCTCCAGGAGATCATTTACATATATCAGAAACAAGATAGGACCGAGTACAGAACCCTGTGGGACTCCACTGGTGACTTCACGCCAATCGGAGGTCTCACCCCTCACCGTAACTCTCTGCTTCTTAGTGTGTGTGTGTGTGTGTGTGTGTGTGTGTGTGTGTGTGTGTGTGTGTGTGTGTGTGTGTGTGTGTGTGTGTGTGTGTGTGTGTGTGTGTGTGTGTGTGTGTGTGTGTGTGTGTGTGTGTGTACTCACCTAGTTGTACTCACCTAGTTGTGTTTGCGGGGGTTGAGCTCTGGCTCTTTGGTCCCGCCTCTCAACCGTCAATCAACAGGTGTACAGATTCATGAGCCTATCGGGCTCTGTCATATCTACACTTGAAACTGTGTATGGAGTCAGCCTCCACCACATCACTTCCTAATGCATTCCATTTGTCAACCACTCTGACACTAAAAAAGTTCTTTCTAATATCTCTGTGGCTCATTTGGGCACTCAGTTTCCACCTGTGTCCCCTTGTGCGTGTTCCCCTTGTGTTAAATAGACTGTCTTTATCTACCCTATCAATCCCCTTCAGAATCTTGAATGTGGTGATCATGTCCCCCCTAACTCTTCTGTCTTCCAGCGAAGTGAGGTTTAATTCCTGTAGTCTCTCCTCGTAGCTCATACCTCTCAGCTCGGGTACTAGTCTGGTGGCAAACCTTTGAACCTTTTCCAGTTTAGTCTTATCCTTGACTAGATATGGACTCCATGCTGGGGCTGCATACTCCAGGATTGGCCTGACATATGTGGTATACAAAGTTCTGAATGATTCTTTACACAAGTTTCTGAATGCCGTTCGTATGTTGGCCAGCCTGGCATATGCCGCTGATGTTATCCGCTTGATATGTGCTGCAGGAGACAGGTCTGGCGTGATATCAACCCCCAAGTCTTTTTCCTTCTCTGACTCCTGAAGAATTTCCTCTCCCAGATGATACCTTGTATCTGGCCTCCTGCTCCCTACACCTATCTTCATTACATTACATTTGGTTGGGTTAAACTCTAACAACCATTTGTTCGACCATTCCTTCAGCTTGTCTAGGTCTTCTTGAAGCCTCAAACAGTCCTCTTCTGTTTTAATCCTTCTCATAATTTTAGCATCGTCCGCAAACATTGAGAGAAATGAATCGATACCCTCCGGGAGATCATTTACATATATCAGAAACAAGATAGGACCGAGTACAGAACCCTGTGGGACTCCACTGGTGACTTCACGCCAATCGGAGGTCTCACCCCTCACCGTAACTCTCTGCTTCCTAGTGTGTGTGTGTGTGTGTGTGTGTGTGTGTGTGTGTGTGTGTGTGTGTGTGTGTGTGTGTGTGTGTGTGTGTGTGTGTGTGTGTGTGTGTGTGTGTGTGTGTGTACTCACCTAATTGTACTCACCTAATTGTGCTTGCGGGCGTTGAGCTCTGGCTCTTTGGTCCCGCCTCTCAACCGTCAATCAACTGGTGTACAGATTCCTGAGCCTATTGGGCTCTATCATATCTACATTTGAAACTGTGTATGGAGTCAGCCTCCACCACATCACTTCCTAATGCATTCCATTTACTAACTACTCTGACACTGAAAAAGTTCTTTCTAACGTCTCTGTGGCTCATTTGGGTACTCGGCTTCCACCTGTGTCCCCTTGTTCGCGTTCCACCAGTGTTGAATAGTTCATCCTTGTTTACCCGGTCGATTCCCCTGAGGATTTTGTAGGTTTGATCATGTCCCCCCAATGATCATGTCATGATCATTGTGATCATGTGTGTGTGTGTGTGTGTGTGTGTGTGTGTGTGTGTGTGTGTGTGTGTGTGTGTGTGTGTGTGTGTGTGTGTGTGTGTGTGTGTGTGTACTCACCTAGTTGTACTCACCTAGTTGTGTTTGTGGGGGTTGAGCTCTGGCTCTTTGGTCCCGCCTCTCAACCGTCAATCAACAGGTGTACAGATTCATGAGCCTATCGGGCTCTGTCATATCTACACTTGAAACTGTGTATGGAGTCAGCCTCCACCACATCACTTCCTAATGCATTCCATTTGTCAACCACTCTGACACTAAAAAAGTTCTTTCTAATATCTCTGTGGCTCATTTGGGCACTCAGTTTCCACCTGTGTCCCCTTGTGCGTGTTCCCCTTGTGTTAAATAGACTGTCTTTATCTACCCTATCAATCCCCTTCAGAATCTTGAATGTGGTGATCATGTCCCCCCTAACTCTTCTGTCTTCCAGCGAAGTGAGGTTTAATTCCTGTAGTCTCTCCTCGTAGCTCATACCTCTCAGCTCGGGTACTAGTCTGGTGGCAAACCTTTGAACCTTTTCCAGTTTAGTCTTATCCTTGACTAGATATGGACTCCATGCTGGGGCTGCATACTCCAGGAATGGCCTGACATATGTGGTATACAAAGTTCTGAATGATTCTTTACACAAGTTTCTGAATGCCGTTCGTATGTTGGCCAGCCTGGCATATGCCGCTGATGTTATCCGCTTGATATATGCTGCAGTAGACAGGTCTGGCGTGATATCAACCCCCAAGTCTTTTTCCTTCTCTGACTCCTGAAGAATTTCCTCTCCCAGATGATACCTTGTATCTGGCCTCCTGCTCCCTACACCTATCTTCATTACATTACATTTGGTTGGGTTAAACTCTAACAACCATTTGTTCGACCATTCCTTCAGCTTGTCTAGGTCTTCTTGAAGACTCAAACAGTCCTCTTCTGTTTTAATCCTTCTCATAATTTTAGCATCGTCCGCAAACATTGAGAGAAATGAATCGATACCCTCCGGGAGATCATTTACATATATCAGAAACAAGATAGGACCGAGTACAGAACCCTGTGGGACTCCACTGGTGACTTCACGCCAATCGGAGGTCTCACCCCTCACCGTAACTCTTTGCTTCCTAGTGTGTGTGTGTGTGTGTGTGTGTGTGTGTGTGTGTGTGTGTGTGTGTGTGTGTGTGTGTGTGTGTGTGTGTGTGTGTACTCACCTATATGTACTCACCTATATGTGCTTGCAGGATCGAGCATTGACTCTTGGATCCCGCCTTTCTAGCTATCGGTTGTTTACAGCAATGACTCCTGTCCCATTTCCCTATCATACCTAGTTTTAAAAGTATGAATAGTATTTGCTTCCACAACCTGTTCCCCAAGTGCATTCCATTTTTCTACTACTCTCACGCTAAAAGAAAACTTCCTAACATCTCTGTGACTCATCTGAGTTTCCAGTTTCCACCCATGTCCCCTCGTTCTGTTATTATTACGTGTGAACATTTGATCTATTTCCACTTTGTCAATTCCCCTGAGTATTTTATATGTCCCTATCATATCTCCTCTCTCCCTTCTTTTCTCTAGTGTCGTAAGGTTCAGTTCCTTCAGCCGCTCTTCATATCCCATCCCTCGTAGCTCTGGGACAAGCCTCGTCGCAAACCTCTGAACCTTCTCCAGTTTCTTTATGTGTTTCTTCAGGTGGGGGCTCCATGATGGCGCGGCATACTCTAAGACGGGTCTCACGTAGGCAGTGTAAAGCGCCCTAAAAGCTTCCTCATTTAGGTTTCTGAATGAAGTTCTAATTTTCGCCAGTGTAGAGTACGCTGCTGTCGTTATCCTATTTATATGTGCCTCAGGAGTTAGATTAGGTGTCACATCCACTCCCAGGTCTCTTTCTCGAATCGTTACAGGTAGGCTGTTCCCCTTCATTGTGTACTGTCCCTTTGGTCTCCTGTCACCTGATCCCATTTCCATAACTTTACATTTACTGGTGTTAAACTCCAGTAGCCATTTCTCTGACCATCTCTGTAGCCTGTTTAAGTCCTCTTGGAGGATCCTACAATCCTCGTCTGTCACAACTCTTCTCATTAATTTTGCGTCATCTGCAAACATTGACATGTATGATTCCACTCCTGTAAACATATCATTTACGTAAATTAGAAAGAGGATTGGTCCCAGCACCGATCCTTGAGGTACTCCACTTGTTACTGTTCGCCAGTCCGACTTTTCGCCCCTTACCATTACCCTCTGGCTCCTTCCTGTTAGGTAGTTCTTCACCCATACTAGGGCCTTTCCGCTTACTCCTGCCTGCCTCTCAAGTTTGTATAGCAGTCTCATGTGCGGTACCGTATCAAAGGCCTTTTGGCAGTCAAGAAATATGCAGTCTGCCCAGCCTTCTCTGTCCTGCCTTATCCTTGTTACTTTATCATAGAATTCTAAAAGGTTTGTTAGGCATGATTTCCCTGTCCAGAACCCATGTTGGTGCTTGTTTACAAACCCAATGCTCTCCAGGTGCTCAACAAGTCTTAGCCTAATTATTCTTTCAAGTATTTTGCAGGGGATGCTTGTCAGTGATACGGGTCTGTAGTTAAGTGCCTCCTCCCTATCCCCCTTTTTGAAAATCGGTACGACATTTGCCTCCTTCCAGCAACTGGGCAATTCTCCCGACATAAGTGACTCATTGAAGATCATTGCCAGAGGCACGCTGAGAGCCTGCGCTGCCTCTTTAAGTATCCACGGTGATACTTTGTCTGGTCCAACAGCTTTATTTGCATCCAGTGTTGTCAACTGTTTCATTACATCCTCTGCTGTCACCTCTATATCTGATAGTCTTTCATCTTGGGTAATCTCTTCCAACAATGGGAGCTGCTCAGGCTCGGTAGTGAACACTCCATGGAATTTTGCATTCAGTACCTCGCAGATTTCCTTGTCGCTTTCTGTATATGCCCCTTCTGTTTTCCTCAGTCTTGTCACTTGGTCATTTACCGACATCTTCCTTCTTATATGGCTATGTAGTAATTTTGGTTGCTTTTTCGCTTTGACTGCAATATCGTTCTCATAATTTCTTTCCGACACTCGTCTTATGTTAATGTAATCATTCCTAGCTCTGTTACATCTAATCCTGTTGTCCTCTGTCCTTTGTCTTCTGTACTTCCTCCACTCCCTCCTGCTTCTCACCTTTGCTTCCTGACACTGTCTATTAAACCATGGGTTATTATATTCCCTCCTGCTTTTTGTCTTTATTGTTGGAATAAATCTATCTTCAGCCTCCTTGCATTTCAATATGACTTGGGTCATCATACCTTGCACTGTTTTTCCTCTAAGTTCTTCCTCCCACTGCACTTCTCCCAGGTAGTCCCTTATCCTTCTGTAGTCCCCTTTTCTGTAATCAAGTCTCCTTTCCCGGACCTCTTGTCCTTTGGAGTGTGTGTGTGTGTGTGTGTGTGTGTGTGTGTGTGTGTGTGTGAGTGTGTGTGTGTGTGTGTGTGTGTGTGTGTGTGTGTGTGTGTGTGTGTGTGTGTGTGTGTGTGTGTGTGTACTCACCTAATTGTGCTTGCGGGGGTTGAGCTCTGGCTCTTTGGTCCCGCCTCTCAACCGTCAATCATCTGGTGTACAGATTCCTGAGCCTATTGGGCTCTATCATATCTACATTTGAAACTGTGAATGGAGTCAGCCTCCACCACATCACTTCCTAATGCATTCCATTTACTAACTACTCTGACACTGAAAAAGTTCTTTCTAACGTCTCTGTGGCTCATTTGGGTACTCAGCTTCCACCTGTCTCCCCTTGTTCGCGTCCCACCAGTGTTGAATAGTTCATCCTTGTTTACCCGGTCGATTCCCCTGAGGATTTTGTAGGTTGTGATCATGTCCCCCCAATGATCATGTCATGATCATTGTGATCATGTGTGTGTGTGTGTGTGTGTGTGTGTGTGTGTGTGTGTGTGTGTGTGTGTGTGTGTGTGTGTGTGTGTGTGTGTGTGTGTGTGTGTGTGTGTGTGTGTACTCACCTAGTTGTACTCACCTAGTTGTGTTTGCGGGGGTTGAGCTCTGGCTCTTTGGTCCCGCCTCTCAACCGTCAATCAACAGGTGTACAGATTCATGAGCCTATCGGGCTCTGTCATATCTACACTTGAAGCTGAGTATGGAGTCAGCCTCCACCACATCACTTCCTAATGCATTCCATTTGTCAACCACCCTGACACTAACAAAGTTCTTTCTAATATCTCTGTGGCTCATTTGGGCACTCAGTTTCCACCTGTGTCCCCTTGTGCGTGTTCCCCTTGTGTTAAATAGACTGTCTTTATCTACCCTATCAATCCCCTTCAGAATCTTGAATGTGGTGATCATGTCCCCCCTAATTCTTCTGTCTTCCAGCGAAGTGAGGTTGAATTCCTGTAGTCTCTCCTCGTTGCTCATACCTCTCAGCTCGGGTACTAGTCTGGTGGCAAACCTTTGAACCTTTTCCAGTTTAGTCTTATCCTTGACTAGATATGGACTCCATGCTGGGGCTGCATACTCCAGGATTGGCCTGACATATGTGGTATACAAAGTTCTGAATGATTCTTTACACAAGTTTCTGAATGCCGTTCGTATGTTGGCCAGCCTGGCATATGCCGCTGATGTTATCCGCTTGATATGTGCTGCAGGAGACAGGTCTGGCGTGATATCAACCCCCAAGTCTTTTTCCTTCTCTGACTCCTGAAGAATTTCCTTTCCCAGATGATACCTTGTATCTGGCCTCCTGCTCCCTACACCTATCTTCATTACATTACATTTGGTTGGGTTAAACTCTAACAACCATTTGTTCGACCATTCCTTCAGCTTGTCTAGGTCTTCTTGAAGCCTCAAACAGTCCTCTTCTGTTTTAATCCTTCTCATAATTTTAGCATCGTCCGCAAACATTGAGAGAAATGAATCGATACCCTCCGGGAGATCATTTACATATATCAGAAACAAGATAGGACCGAGTACAGAACCCTGTGGGACTCCACTGGTGACTTCACGCCAATCGGAGGTCTTACCCCTCACCGTAACTCTCTGCTTCCTAGTGTGTGTGTGTGTGTGTGTGTGTGTGTGTGTGTGTGTGTGTGTGTGTGTGTGTGTGTGTGTGTGTGTGTGTGTGTGTGTGTGTGTGTGTGTACTCACCTAGTTGTGTTTGCGGGGGTTGAGCTCTGGCTCTTTGGTCCCGCCTCTCAACCGTCAATCAACAGGTGTACAGATTCATGAGCCTATCGGGCTCTGTCATATCTACACTTGAAACTGTGTATGGAGTCAGCCTCCACCACATCACTTCCTAATGCATTCCATTTGTCAACCACTCTGACACTAAAAAAGTTCTTTCTAATATCTCTGTGGCTCATTTGGGCACTCAGTTTCCACCTGTGTCCCCTTGTGCGTGTTCCCCTTGTGTTAAATAGACTGTCTTTATCTACCCTATCAATCCCCTTCAGAATCTTGAATGTGGTGATCATGTCCCCCCTAACTCTTCTGTCTTCCAGCGAAGTGAGGTTTAATTCCTGTAGTCTCTCCTCGTAGCTCATACCTCTCAGCTCGGGTACTAGTCTGGTGGCAAACCTTTGAACCTTTTCCAGTTTAGTCTTATCCTTGACTAGATATGGACTCCATGCTGGGGCTGCATACTCCAGGATTGGCCTGACATATGTGGTATACAAAGTTCTGAATGATTCTTTACACAAGTTTCTGAATGCCGTTCGTATGTTGGCCAGCCTGGCATATGCCGCTGATGTTATCCGCTTGATATATGCTGCAGTAGACAGGTCTGGCGTGATATCAACCCCCAAGTCTTTTTCCTTCTCTGACTCCTGAAGAATTTCCTCTCCCAGATGATACCTTGTATCTGGCCTCCTGCTCCCTACACCTATCTTCATTACATTACATTTGGTTGGGTTAAACTCTAACAACCATTTGTTCGACCATTCCTTCAGCTTGTCTAGGTCTTCTTGAAGACTCAAACAGTCCTCTTCTGTTTTAATCCTTCTCATAATTTTAGCATCGTCCGCAAACATTGAGAGAAATGAATCGATACCCTCCGGGAGATCATTTACATATATCAGAAACAAGATAGGACCGAGTACAGAACCCTGTGGGACTCCACTGGTGACTTCACGCCAATCGGAGGTCTCACCCCTCACCGTAACTCTTTGCTTCCTAGTGTGTGTGTGTGTGTGTGTGTGTGTGTGTGTGTGTGTGTGTGTGTGTGTGTGTGTGTGTGTGTGTGTGTGTGTGTGTGTGTGTGTGTGTGTGTGTGTGTGTGTGTGTGTGTGTGTGTGTGTGTGTGTGTGTGTGTGTGTGTGTGTGTGTGTGTGTGTGTGTGTACTCACCTAATTGTGCTTGCGGGGGTTGAGCTCTGGCTCTTTGGTCCCGCCTCTCAACCGTCAATCAACTGGTGTACAGATTCCTGAGCCTATTGGGCTCTATCATATCTACATTTGAAACTGTGTATGGAGTCAGCCTCCACTACATCACTTCCTAATGCATTCCATTTACTAACTACTCTGACACTGAAAAAGTTCTTTCTAACGTCTCTGTGGCTCATTTGGGTACTCAGCTTCCACCTGTCTCCCCTTGTTCGTCCCACCAGTGTTGAATAGTTCATCCTTGTTTACCCGGTCGATTCCCCTGAGGATTTTGTAGGTTGTGATCATGTCCCCCCAATGATCATGTCATGATCATTGTGATCATGTGTGTGTGTGTGTGTGTGTGTGTGTGTGTGTGTGTGTGTGTGTGTGTGTGTGTGTGTGTGTGTGTGTGTGTGTGTGTGTGTGTGTGTGTGTGTGTGTGTGTGTGTGTACTCACCTAGTTGTACTCACCTAGTTGTGTTTGCGGGGGTTGAGCTCTGGCTCTTTGGTCCCGCCTCTCAACCGTCAATCAACAGGTGTACAGATTCATGAGCCTATCGGGCTCTGTCATATCTACACTTGAAGCTGAGTATGGAGTCAGCCTCCACCACATCACTTCCTAATGCATTCCATTTGTCAACCACCCTGACACTAACAAAGTTCTTTCTAATATCTCTGTGGCTCATTTGGGCACTCAGTTTCCACCTGTGTCCCCTTGTGCGTGTTCCCCTTGTGTTAAATAGACTGTCTTTATCTACCCTATCAATCCCCTTCAGAATCTTGAATGTGGTGATCATGTCCCCCCTAATTCTTCTGTCTTCCAGCGAAGTGAGGTTTAATTCCTGTAGTCTCTCCTCGTTGCTCATACCTCTCAGCTCGGGTACTAGTCTGGTGGCAAACCTTTGAACCTTTTCCAGTTTAGTCTTATCCTTGACTAGATATGGACTCCATGCTGGGGCTGCATACTCCAGGATTGGCCTGACATATGTGGTATACAAAGTTCTGAATGATTCTTTACACAAGTTTCTGAATGCCGTTCGTATGTTGGCCAGCCTGGCATATGCCGCTGATGTTATCCGCTTGATATGTGCTGCAGGAGACAGGTCTGGCGTGATATCAACCCCCAAGTCTTTTTCCTTCTCTGACTCCTGAAGAATTTCCTTTCCCAGATGATACCTTGTATCTGGCCTCCTGCTCCCTACACCTATCTTCATTACATTACATTTGGTTGGGTTAAACTCTAACAACCATTTGTTCGACCATTCCTTCAGCTTGTCTAGGTCTTCTTGAAGCCTCAAACAGTCCTCTTCTGTTTTAATCCTTCTCATAATTTTAGCATCGTCCGCAAACATTGAGAGAAATGAATCGATACCCTCCGGGAGATCATTTACATATATCAGAAACAAGATAGGACCGAGTACAGAACCCTGTGGGACTCCACTGGTGACTTCACGCCAATCGGAGGTCTTACCCCTCACCGTAACTCTCTGCTTCCTAGTGTGTGTGTGTGTGTGTGTGTGTGTGTGTGTGTGTGTGTGTGTGTGTGTGTGTGTGTGTGTGTGTGTGTGTGTGTGTGTGTGTGTGTGTGTGTGTACTCACCTAGTTGTACTCACCTAGTTGTGTTTGCGGGGGTTGAGCTCTGGCTCTTTGGTCCCGCCTCTCAACCGTCAATCAACAGGTGTACAGATTCATGAGCCTATCGGGCTCTGTCATATCTACACTTGAAGCTGTGTATGGAGTCAGCCTCCACCACATCACTTCCTAATGCATTCCATTTGTCAACCACTCTGACACTAAAAAAGTTCTTTCTAATATCTCTGTGGCTCATTTGGGCACTCAGTTTCCACCTGTGTCCCCTTGTGCGTGTTCCCCTTGTGTTAAATAGACTGTCTTTATCTACCCTATCAATCCCCTTCAGAATCTTGAATGTGGTGATCATGTCCCCCCTAACTCTTCTGTCTTCCAGCGAAGTGAGGTTTAATTCCTGTAGTCTCTCCTCGTTGCTCATACCTCTCAGCTCGGGTACTAGTCTGGTGGCAAACCTTTGAACCTTTTCCAATTTAGTCTTATCCTTGACTAGATATGGACTCCATGCTGGGGCTGAATACTCCAGGATTGGCCTGACATATGTGGTATACAAAGTTCTGAATGATTCTTTACACAAGTTTCTGAATGCCGTTCGTATGTTGGCCAGCCTGGCATATGCCGCTGATGTTATCCGCTTGATATGTGCTGCAGGAGACAGGTCTGGCGTGATATCAACCCCCAAGTCTTTTTCCTTCTCTGACTCCTGAAGAATTTCCTTTCCCAGATGATACCTTGTATCTGGCCTCCTGCTCCCTACACCTATCTTCATTACATTACATTTGGTTGGGTTAAACTCTAACAACCATTTGTTCGACCATTCCTTCAGCTTGTCTAGGTCTTCTTGAAGCCTCAAACAGTCCTCTTCTGTTTTAATCCTTCTCATAATTTTAGCATCGTCCGCAAACATTGAGAGAAATGAATCGATACCCTACGGGAGATCATTTACATATATCAGAAACAAGATAGGACCGAGTACAGAACCCTGTGGGACTCCACTGGTGACTTCACGCCAATCGGAGGTCTTACCCCTCACCGTAACTCTCTGCTTCCTAGTGTGTGTGTGTGTGTGTGTGTGTGTGTGTGTGTGTGTGTGTGTGTGTGTGTGTGTGTGTGTGTGTGTGTGTGTGTGTGTGTGTGTGTGTACTCACCTAGTTGTACTCACCTAGTTGTGTTTGCGGGGGTTGAGCTCTGGCTCTTTGGTCCCGCCTCTCAACCGTCAATCAACAGGTGTACAGATTCATGAGCCTATCGGGCTCTGTCATATCTACACTTGAAGCTGTGTATGGAGTCAGCCTCCACCACATCACTTCCTAATGCATTCCATTTGTCAACCACTCTGACACTAAAAAAGTTCTTTCTAATATCTCTGTGGCTCATTTGGGCACTCAGTTTCCACCTGTGTCCCCTTGTGCGTGTTCCCCTTGTGTTAAATAGACTGTCTTTATCTACCCTATCAATCCCCTTCAGAATCTTGAATGTGGTGATCATGTCCCCCCTAACTCTTCTGTCTTCCAGCGAAGTGAGGTTTAATTCCTGTAGTCTCTCCTCGTTGCTCATACCTCTCAGCTCGGGTACTAGTCTGGTGGCAAACCTTTGAACCTTTTCCAGTTTAGTCTTATCCTTGACTAGATATGGACTCCATGCTGGGGCTGCATACTCCAGGATTGGCCTGACATATGTGGTATACAAAGTTCTGAATGATTCTTTACACAAGTTTCTGAATGCCGTTCGTATGTTGGCCAGCCTGGCATATGCCGCTGATGTTATCCGCTTGATATGTGCTGCAGGAGACAGGTCTGGCGTGATATCAACCCCCAAGTCTTTTTCCTTCTCTGACTCCTGAAGAATTTCCTCTCCCAGATGATACCTTGTATCTGGCCTCCTGCTCCCTACACCTATCTTCATTACATTACATTTGGTTGGGTTAAACTCTAACAACCATTTGTTCGACCATTCCTTCAGCTTGTCTAGGTCTTCTTGAAGCCTCAAACAGTCCTCTTCTGTTTTAATCCTTCTCATAATTTTAGCATCGTCCGCAAACATTGAGAGAAATGAATCGATACCCTCCGGGAGATCATTTACATATATCAGAAACAAGATAGGACCGAGTACAGAACCCTGTGGGACTCCACTGGTGACTTCAAGCCAATCGGAGGTCTCACCCCTCACCGTAACTCTCTGCTTCCTAGTGTGTGTGTGTGTGTGTGTGTGTGTGTGTGTGTGTGTGTGTGTGTGTGTGTGTGTGTGTGTGTGTGTGTGTGTGTGTGTGTGTGTGTACTCACCTAGTTGTACTCACCTAGTTGTGTTTGCGGGGGTTGAGCTCTGGCTCTTTGGTCCCGCCTCTCAACCGTCAATCAACAGGTGTACAGATTCATGAGCCTATCGGGCTCTGTCATATCTACACTTGAAGCTGTGTATGGAGTCAGCCTCCACCACATCACTTCCTAATGCATTCCATTTGTCAACCACTCTGACACTAAAAAAGTTCTTTCTAATATCTCTGTGGCTCATTTGGGCACTCAGTTTCCACCTGTGTCCCCTTGTGCGTGTTCCCCTTGTGTTAAATAGACTGTCTTTATCTACCCTATCAATCCCCTTCAGAATCTTGAATGTGGTGATCATGTCCCCCCTAACTCTTCTGTCTTCCAGCGAAGTGAGGTTTAATTCCTGTAGTCTCTCCTCGTTGCTCATACCTCTCAGCTCGGGTACTAGTCTGGTGGCAAACCTTTGAACCTTTTCCAGTTTAGTCTTATCCTTGACTAGATATGGACTCCATGCTGGGGCTGCATACTCCAGGATTGGCCTGACATATGTGGTATACAAAGTTCTGAATGATTCTTTACACAAGTTTCTGAATGCCGTTCGTATGTTGGCCAGCCTGGCATATGCCGCTGATGTTATCCGCTTGATATGTGCTGCAGGAGACAGGTCTGGCGTGATATCAACCCCCAAGTCTTTTTCCTTCTCTGACTCCTGAAGAATTTCCTTTCCCAGATGATACCTTGTATCTGGCCTCCTGCTCCCTACACCTATCTTCATTACATTACATTTGGTTGGGTTAAACTCTAACAACCATTTGTTCGACCATTCCTTCA
This sequence comes from Procambarus clarkii, assembly GCF_040958095.1. Lineage (NCBI taxonomy): Eukaryota > Metazoa > Arthropoda > Malacostraca > Decapoda > Cambaridae > Procambarus > Procambarus clarkii. Next base: position 956,442 of record NC_091161.1, on the reverse strand, counting down.
GCTTGTCTAGGTCTTCTTGAAGCCTCAAACAGTCCTCTTCTGTTTTAATCCTTCTCATAATTTTAGCATCGTCCGCAAACATTGAGAGAAATGAATCGATACCCTCCGGGAGATCATTTACATATATCAGAAACAAGATAGGACCGAGTACAGAACCCTGTGGGACTCCACTGGTGACTTCACGCCAATCGGAGGTCTTACCCCTCACCGTAACTCTCTGCTTCCTAGTGTGTGTGTGTGTGTGTGTGTGTGTGTGTGTGTGTGTGTGTGTGTGTGTGTGTGTGTGTGTGTGTGTGTGTGTGTGTACTCACCTAGTTGTACTCACCTAGTTGTGTTTGCGGGGGTTGAGCTCTGGCTCTTTGGTCCCGCCTCTCAACCGTCAATCAACAGGTGTACAGATTCATGAGCCTATCGGGCTCTGTCATATCTACACTTGAAGCTGTGTATGGAGTCAGCCTCCACCACATCACTTCCTAATGCATTCCATTTGTCAACCACTCTGACACTAAAAAAGTTCTTTCTAATATCTCTGTGGCTCATTTGGGCACTCAGTTTCCACCTGTGTCCCCTTGTGCGTGTTCCCCTTGTGTTAAATAGACTGTCTTTATCTACCCTATCAATCCCCTTCAGAATCTTGAATGTGGTGATCATGTCCCCCCTAACTCTTCTGTCTTCCAGCGAAGTGAGGTTTAATTCCTGTAGTCTCTCCTCGTTGCTCATACCTCTCAGCTCGGGTACTAGTCTGGTGGCAAACCTTTGAACCTTTTCCAGTTTAGTCTTATCCTAGACTAGATATGGACTCCATGCTGGGGCTGCATACTCCAGGATTGGCCTGACATATGTGGTATACAAAGTTCTGAATGATTCTTTACACAAGTTTCTGAATGCCGTTCGTATGTTGGCCAGCCTGGCATATGCCGCTGATGTTATCCGCTTGATATGTGCTGCAGGAGACAGGTCTGGCGTGATATCAACCCCCAAGTTTTTTTCCTTCTCTGACTCCTGAAGAATTTCCTCTCCCAGATGATACCTTGTATCTGGCCTCCTGCTCCCTACACCTATCTTCATTACATTACATTTGGTTGGGTTAAACTCTAACAACCATTTGTTCGACCATTCCTTCAGCTTGTCTAGGTCTTCTTGAAGCCTCAAACAGTCCTCTTCTGTTTTAATCCTTCTCATAATTTTAGCATCGTCCGCAAACATTGAGAGAAATGAATCGATACCCTCCGGGAGATCATTTACATATATCAGAAACAAGATAGGACCGAGTACAGAACCCTGTGGGACTCCACTGGTGACTTCACGCCAATCGGAGGTCTTACCCCTCACCGTAACTCTCTGCTTCCTAGTGTGTGTGTGTGTGTGTGTGTGTGTGTGTGTGTGTGTGTGTGTGTGTGTGTGTGTGTGTGTGTGTGTGTGTGTGTGTGTGTGTGTGTGTGTGTGTGTGTGTGTGTGTGTGTGTGTGTGTGTGTGTACTCACCTAGTTGTACTCACCTAGTTGTGTTTGCGGGGGTTGAGCTCTGGCTCTTTGGTCCCGCCTCTCAACCGTCAATCAACAGGTGTACAGATTCATGAGCCTATCGGGCTCTGTCATATCTACACTTGAAGCTGTGTATGGAGTCAACCTCCACCACATCACTTCCTAATGCATTCCATTTGTCAACCACTCTGACACTAAAAAAGTTCTTTCTAATATCTCTGTGGCTCATTTGGGCACTCAGTTTCCACCTGTGTCCCCTTGTGCGTGTTCCCCTTGTGTTAAATAGACTGTCTTTATCTACCCTATCAATCCCCTTCAGAATCTTGAATGTGGTGATCATGTCCCCCCTAACTCTTCTGTCTTCCAGCGAAGTGAGGTTTAATTCCTGTAGTCTCTCCTCGTTGCTCATACCTCTCAGCTCGGGTACTAGTCTGGTGGCAAACCTTTGAACCTTTTCCAGTTTAGTCTTATCCTTGACTAGATATGGACTCCATGCTGGGGCTGCATACTCCAGGATTGGCCTGACATATGTGGTATACAAAGTTCTGAATGATTCTTTACACAAGTTTCTGAATGCCGTTCGTATGTTGGCCAGCCTGGCATATGCCGCTGATGTTATCCGCTTGATATGTGCTGCAGGAGACAGGTCTGGCGTGATATCAACCCCCAAGTCTTTTTCCTTCTCTGACTCCTGAAGAATTTCCTTTCCCAGATGATACCTTGTATCTGGCCTCCTGCTCCCTACACCTATCTTCATTACATTACATTTGGTTGGGTTAAACTCTAACAACCATTTGTTCGACCATTCCTTCAGCTTGTCTAGGTCTTCTTGAAGCCTCAAACAGTCCTCTTCTGTTTTAATCCTTCTCATAATTTTAGCATCGTCCGCAAACATTGAGAGAAATGAATCGATACCCTCCGGGAGATCATTTACATATATCAGAAACAAGATAGGACCGAGTACAGAACCCTGTGGGACTCCACTGGTGACTTCACGCCAATCGGAGGTTTTACCCCTCACCGTAACTCTCTGCTTCCTAGTGTGTGTGTGTGTGTGTGTGTGTGTGTGTGTGTGTGTGTGTGTGTGTGTGTGTGTGTGTGTGTGTGTGTGTGTGTGTACTCACCTAGTTGTACTCACCTAGTTGTGTTTGCGGGGGTTGAGCTCTGGCTCTTTGGTCCCGCCTCTCAACCGTCAATCAACAGGTGTACAGATTCATGAGCCTATCGGGCCTGTCATATCTACACTTGAAGCTGAGTATGGAGTCAGCCTCCATCACATCACTTCCTAATGCATTCCATTTGTCAACCACTCTGACACTAAAAAAGTTCTTTCTAATATCTCTGTGGCTCATTTGGGCACTCAGTTTCCACCTGTGTCCCCTTGTGCGTGTTCCCCTTGTGTTAAATAGACTGTCTTTATCTACCCTATCAATCCCCTTCAGAATCTTGAATGTGGTGATCATGTCCCCCCTAACTCTTCTGTCTTCCAGCGAAGTGAGGTTTAATTCCTGTAGTCTCTCCTCGTTGCTCATACCTCTCAGCTCGGGTACTAGTCTGGTGGCAAACCTTTGAACCTTTTCCAGTTTAGTCTTATCCTTGACTAGATATGGACTCCATGCTGGGGCTGCATACTCCAGGATTGGCCTGACATATGTGGTATACAAAGTTCTGAATGATTCTTTACACAAGTTTCTGAATGCCGTTCGTATGTTGGCCAGCCTGGCATATGCCGCTGATGTTATCCGCTTGATATGGGCTGCAGGAGACAGGTCTGGCGTGATATCAACCCCCAAGTCTTTTTCCTTCTCTGACTCCTGAAGAATTTCCTCTCCCAGATGATACCTTGTATCTGGCCTCCTGCTCCCTACACCTATCTTCATTACATTACATTTGGTTGGGTTAAACTCTAACAACCATTTGTTCGACCATTCCTTCAGCTTGTCTAGGTCTTCTTGAAGCCTCAAACAGTCCTCTTCTGTTTTAATCCTTCTCATAATTTTAGCATCGTCCGCAAACATTGAGAGAAATGAATCTATACCCTCCGGGAGATCATTTACATATATCAGAAACAAGATAGGACTGAGTACAGAACCCTGTGGGACTCCACTGGTGACTTCACGCCAATCGGAGGTCTCACCCCTCACCGTAACTCTCTGCTTCCTAGTGTGTGTGTGTGTGTGTGTGTGTGTGTGTGTGTGTGTGTGTGTGTGTGTGTGTGTGTGTGTGTGTGTGTGTGTGTGTGTGTGTGTGTGTGTGTGTGTGTGTGTGTGTGTGTGTGTGTACTCACCTAGTTGTACTCACCTAGTTGTGTTTGCGGGGGTTGAGCTCTGGCTCTTTGGTCCCGCCTCTCAACCGTCAATCAACAGGTGTACAGATTCATGAGCCTATCGGGCTCTGTCATATCTACACTTGAAGCTGTGTATGGAGTCAGCCTCCACCACATCACTTCCTAATGCATTCCATTTGTCAACCACTCTGACACTAAAAAAGTTCTTTCTAATATCTCTGTGGCTCATTTGGGCACTCAGTTTCCACCTGTGTCCCCTTGTGCGTGTTCCCCTTGTGTTAAATAGACTGTCTTTATCTACCCTATCAATCCCCTTCAGAATCTTGAATGTGGTGATCATGTCCCCCCTAACTCTTCTGTCTTCCAGCGAAGTGAGGTTTAATTCCTGTAGTCTCTCCTCGTTGCTCATACCTCTCAGCTCGGGTACTATTCTGGTGGCAAACCTTTGAACCTTTTCCAGTTTAGTCTTATCCTTGACTAGATATGGACTCCATGCTGGGGCTGCATACTCCAGGATTGGCCTGACATATGTGGTATACAAAGTTCTGAATGATTCTTTACACAAGTTTCTGAATGCCGTTCGTATGTTGGCCAGCCTGGCATATGCCGCTGATGTTATCCGCTTGATATGTGCTGCAGGAGACAGGTCTGGCGTGATATCAACCCCCAAGTCTTTTTCCTTCTCTGACTCCTGAAGAATTTCCTCTCCCAGATGATACCTTGTATCTGGCCTCCTGCTCCCTACACCTATCTTCATTACATTACATTTGGTTGGGTTAAACTCTAACAACCATTTGTTCGACCATTCCTTCAGCTTGTCTAGGTCTTCTTGAAGCCTCAAACAGTCCTCTTCTGTTTTAATCCTTCTCATAATTTTAGCATCGTCCGCAAACATTGAGAGAAATGAATCTATACCCTCCGGGAGATCATTTACATATATCAGAAACAAGATAGGACCGAGTACAGAACCCTGTGGGACTCCACTGGTGACTTCACGCCAATCGGAGGTCTCACCCCTCACCGTAACTCTCTGCTTCCTAGTGTGTGTGTGTGTGTGTGTGTGTGTGTGTGTGTGTGTGTGTGTGTGTGTGTGTGTGTGTGTGTGTGTGTGTGTGTGTGTGTGTGTGTGTGTGTGTGTGTGTGTGTGTGTGTGTGTGTACTCACCTAGTTGTACTCACCTAGTTGTGTTTGCGGGGGTTGAGCTCTGGCTCTTTGGTCCCGCCTCTCAACCGTCAATCAACAGGTGTACAGATTCATGAGCCTATCGGGCTCTGTCATATCTACACTTGAAGCTGTGTATGGAGTCAGCCTCCACCACATCACTTCCTAATGCATTCCATTTGTCAACCACTCTGACACTAAAAAAGTTCTTTCTAATATCTCTGTGGCTCATTTGGGCACTCAGTTTCCACCTGTGTCCCCTTGTGCGTGTTCCCCTTGTGTTAAATAGACTGTCTTTATCTACCCTATCAATCCCCTTCAGAATCTTGAATGTGGTGATCATGTCCCCCCTAACTCTTCTGTCTTCCAGCGAAGTGAGGTTTAATTCCTGTAGTCTCTCCTCGTTGCTCATACCTCTCAGCTCGGGTACTAGTCTGGTGGCAAACCTTTGAACCTTTTCCAGTTTAGTCTTATCCTTGACTAGATATGGACTCCATGCTGGGGCTGCATACTCCAGGATTGGCCTGACATATGTGGTATACAAAGTTCTGAATGATTCTTTACACAAGTTTCTGAATGCCGTTCGTATGTTGGCCAGCCTGGCATATGCCGCTGATGTTATCCGCTTGATATGTGCTGCAGGAGACAGGTCTGGCGTGATATCAACCCCCAAGTCTTTTTCCTTCTCTGACTCCTGAAGAATTTCCTCTCCCAGATGATACCTTGTATCTGGCCTCCTGCTCCCTACACCTATCTTCATTACATTACATTTGGTTGGGTTAAACTCTAACAACCATTTGTTCGACCATTCCTTCAGCTTGTCTAGGTCTTCTTGAAGCCTCAAACAGTCCTCTTCTGTTTTAATCCTTCTCATAATTTTAGCATCGTCCGCAAACATTGAGAGAAATGAATCGATACCCTCCGGGAGATCATTTACATATATCAGAAACAAGATAGGACCGAGTACAGAACCCTGTGGGACTCCACTGGTGACTTCACGCCAATCGGAGGTCTCACCCCTCACCGTAACTCTCTGCTTCCTAGTGTGTGTGTGTGTGTGTGTGTGTGTGTGTGTGTGTGTGTGTGTGTGTGTGTGTGTGTGTGTGTGTGTGTGTGTGTGTGTGTGTGTGTGTGTGTGTGTGTGTGTGTACTCACCTAGTTGTACTCACCTAGTTGTGTTTGCGGGGGTTGAGCTCTGGCTCTTTGGTCCCGCCTCTCAACCGTCAATCAACAGGTGTACAGATTCATGAGCCTATCGGGCTCTGTCATATCTACACTTGAAACTGTGTATGGAGTCAGCCTCCACCACATCACTTCCTAATGCATTCCATTTGTCAACCACTCTGACACTAAAAAAGTTCTTTCTAATATCTCTGTGGCTCATTTCTGCACTCAGTTTCCACCTGTGTCCCCTTGTGCGTGTTCCCCTTGTGTTAAATAGACTGTCTTTATCTACCCTAACAATCCCCTTCAGAATCTTGAATGTGGTGATCATGTCCCCCCTAACTCTTCTGTCTTCCAGCGAAGTGAGGTTTAATTCCTGTAGTCTCTCCTCGTTGCTCATACCTCTCAGCTCGGGTACTAGTCTGGTGGCAAACCTTTGAACCTTTTCCAGTTTAGTCTTATCCTTGACTAGATATGGACTCCATGCTGGAACTGCATACTCCAGGATTGGCCTGACATATGTGGTATACAAAGTTCTGAATGATTCTTTACACAAGTTTCTGAATGCCGTTCGTATGTTGGCCAGCCTGGCATATGCCGCTGATGTTATCCGCTTGATATGGGCTGCAGGAGACAGGTCTGGCGTGATATCAACCCCCAAGTCTTTTTCCTTCTCTGACTCCTGAAGAATTTCCTCTCCCAGATGATACCTTGTATCTGGCCTCCTGCTCCCTACACCTATCTTCATTACATTACATTTGGTTGGGTTAAACTCTAACAACCATTTGTTCGACCATTCCTTCAGCTTGTCTAGGTCTTCTTGAAGCCTCAAACAGTCCTCTTCTGTTTTAATCCTTCTCATAATTTTAGCATCGTCCGCAAACATTGAGAGAAATGAATCTATACCCTCCGGGAGATCATTTACATATATCAGAAACAAGATAGGACCGAGTACAGAACCCTGTGGGACTCCACTGGTGACTTCACGCCAATCGGAGGTCTCACCCCTCACCGTAACTCTCTGCTTCCTAGTGTGTGTGTGTGTGTGTGTGTGTGTGTGTGTGTGTGTGTGTGTGTGTGTGTGTGTGTGTGTGTGTGTGTGTGTGTGTGTGTACTCACCTAGTTGTACTCACCTAGTTGTGTTTGCGGGGGTTGAGCTCTGGCTCTTTGGTCCCGCCTCTCAACCGTCAATCAACAGGTGTACAGATTCATGAGCCTATCGGGCTCTGTCATATCTACACTTGAAGCTGTGTATGGAGTCAGCCTCCACCACATCACTTCCTAATGCATTCCATTTGTCAACCACTCTGACACTAAAAAAGTTCTTTCTAATATCTCTGTGGCTCATTTGGGCACTCAGTTTCCACCTGTGTCCCCTTGTGCGTGTTCCCCTTGTGTTAAATAGACTGTCTTTATCTACCCTATCAATCCCCTTCAGAATCTTGAATGTGGTGATCATGTCCCCCCTAACTCTTCTGTCTTCCAGCGAAGTGAGGTTTAATTCCTGTAGTCTCTCCTCGTTGCTCATACCTCTCAGCTCGGGTACTAGTCTGGTGGCAAACCTTTGAACCTTTTCCAGTTTAGTCTTATCCTTGACTAGATATGGACTCCATGCTGGGGCTGCATACTCCAGGATTGGCCTGACATATGTGGTATACAAAGTTCTGAATGATTCTTTACACAAGTTTCTGAATGCCGTTCGTATGTTGGCCAGCCTGGCATATGCCGCTGATGTTATCCGCTTGATATGTGCTGCAGGAGACAGGTCTGGCGTGATATCAACCCCCAAGTCTTTTTCCTTCTCTGACTCCTGAAGAATTTCCTCTCCCAGATGATACCTTGTATCTGGCCTCCTGCTCCCTACACCTATCTTCATTACATTACATTTGGTTGGGTTAAACTCTAACAACCATTTGTTCGACCATTCCTTCAGCTTGTCTAGGTCTTCTTGAAGCCTCAAACAGTCCTCTTCTGTTTTAATCCTTCTCATAATTTTAGCATCGTCCGCAAACATTGAGAGAAATGAATCGATACCCTCCGGGAGATCATTTACATATATCAGAAACAAGATAGGACCGAGTACAGAACCCTGTGGGACTCCACTGGTGACTTCACGCCAATCGGAGGTCTCACCCCTCACCGTAACTCTCTGCTTCCTAGTGTGTGTGTGTGTGTGTGTGTGTGTGTGTGTGTGTGTGTGTGTGTGTGTGTGTGTGTGTGTGTGTGTGTGTGTGTGTGTGTGTGTGTGTGTGTGTGTGTACTCACCTAGTTGTACTCACCTAGTTGTGTTTGCGGGGGTTGAGCTCTGGCTCTTTGGGCCCGCCTCTCAACCGTCAATCAACAGGTGTACAGATTCATGAGCCTATCGGGCTCTGTCATATCTACACTTGAAGCTGTGTATGGAGTCAGCCTCCACCACATCACTTCCTAATGCATTCCATTTGTCAACCACTCTGACACTAAAAAAGTTCTTTCTAATATCTCTGTGGCTCATTTGGGCACTCAGTTTCCACCTGTGTCCCCTTGTGCGTGTTCCCCTTGTGTTAAATAGACTGTCTTTATCTACCCTATCAATCCCCTTCAGAATCTTGAATGTGGTGATCATGTCCCCCCTAACTCTTCTGTCCTTCAGCGAAGTGAGGTTTAATTCCTGTAGTCTCTCCTCGTTGCTCATACCTCTCAGCTCGGTTACTAGTCTGGTGGCAAACCTTTGAACCTTTTCCAGTTTAGTCTTATCCTTGACTAGATATGGACTCCATGCTGGGGCTGCATACTCCAGGATTGGCCTGACATATGTGGTATACAAAGTTCTGAATGATTCTTTACACAAGTTTCTGAATGCCGTTCGTATGTTGGCCAGCCTGGCATATGCCGCTGATGTTATCCGCTTGATATGTGCTGCAGGAGACAGGTCTGGCGTGATATCAACCCCCAAGTCTTTTTCCTTCTCTGACTCCTGAAGAATTTCCTCTCCCAGATGATACCTTGTATCTGGCCTCCTGCTCCCTACACCTATCTTCATTACATTACATTTGGTTGGGTTAAACTCTAACAACCATTTGTTCGACCATTCCTTCAGCTTGTCTAGGTCTTCTTGAAGCCTCAAACAGTCCTCTTCTGTTTTAATCCTTCTCATAATTTTAGCATCGTCCGCAAACATTGAGAGAAATGAATCGATACCCTCCGGGAGATCATTTACATATATCAGAAACAAGATAGGACAGAGTACAGAACCCTGTAGGACTCCACTGGTGACTTCACGCCAATCGGAGGTCTCACCCCTCACCGTAACTCTCTGCTTCCTAGTGTGTGTGTGTGTGTGTGTGTGTGTGTGTGTGTGTGTGTGTGTGTGTGTGTGTGTGTGTGTGTGTGTGTGTGTGTGTGTGTGTGTGTGTGTGTGTGTGTGTGTGTGTGTGTACTCACCTAGTTGTACTCACCTAGTTGTGTTTGCGGGGGTTGAGCTCTGGCTCTTTGGTCCCGCCTCTCAACCGTCAATCAACAGGTGTACAGATTCATGAGCCTATCGGGCTCTGTCATATCTACACTTGAAACTGTGTATGGAGTCAGCCTCCACCACATCACTTCCTAATGCATTCCATTTGTCAACCACTCTGACACTAAAAAAGTTCTTTCTAATATCTCTGTGGCTCATTTGGGCACTCAGTTTCCACCTGTGTCCCCTTGTGCGTGTTCCCCTTGTGTTAAATAGACTGTCTTTATCTACCCTATCAATCCCCTTCAGAATCTTGAATGTGGTGATCATGTCCCCCCTAACTCTTCTGTCTTCCAGCGAAGTGAGGTTTAATTCCTGTAGTCTCTCCTCGTTGCTCATACCTCTCAGCTCGGGTACTAGTCTGGTGGCAAACCTTTGAACCTTTTCCAGTTTAGTCTTATCCTTGACTAGATATGGACTCCATGCTGGGGCTGCATACTCCAGGATTGGCCTGACATATGTGGTATACAAAGTTCTGAATGATTCTTTACACAAGTTTCTGAATGCCGTTCGTATGTTGGCCAGCCTGGCATATGCCGCTGATGTTATCCGCTTGATATGTGCTGCAGGAGACAGGTCTGGCGTGATATCAACCCCCAAGTCTTTTTCCTTCTCTGACTCCTGAAGAATTTCCTCTCCCAGATGATACCTTGCATCTGGCCTCCTGCTATCTACACCTATCTTCATTACATTACATTTGGTTGGGTTAAACTCTAACAACCATTTGTTCGACCATTCCTTCAGCTTGTCTAGGTCTTCTTGAAGCCTCAAACAGTTCTCTTCTGTTTTAATCCTTCTCATAATTTTGCATCATCCGCAAACATTGAGAGAAATGAATCGATACCCTCCGGGAGATCATTTACATATATCAGAAACAAGATAGGACCGAGTACAGAACCCTGTGGGACTCCACTGGTGACTTCACGCCAATCGGAGGTCTCACCCCTCACCGTAACTCTCTGCTTCCTATTGTGTGTGTGTGTGTGTGTGTGTGTGTGTGTGTGTGTGTGTGTGTGTGTGTGTGTGTGTGTGTGTGTGTGTGTGTGTGTGTGTGTGTGTGTGTGTGTGTGTGTGAGTGTGTGTGTGTGTGTGTGTGTGTGTGTGTGTGTGTGTGTGTGTGTGTGTGTGTGTGTGTGTGTGTGTACTCACCTAGTTGTACTCACCTAGTTGTGTTTGCGGGGGTTGAGCTCTGGCTCTTTGGTCCCGCCTCTCAACCGTCAATCAACAGGTGTACAGATTCATGAGCCTATCGGGCTCTGTCATATCTACACTTGAAACTGTGTATGGAGTCAGCCTCCACCACATCACTTCCTAATGCATTCCATTTGTCAACCACTCTGACACTAAAAAAGTTCTTTCTAATATCTCTGTGGCTCATTTGGGCACTCAGTTTCCACCTGTGTCCCCTTGTGCGTGTTCCCCTTGTGTTAAATAGACTGTCTTTATCTACCCTATCAATCGCCTTCAGAATCTTGAATGTGGTGATCATGTCCCCCCTAACTCTTCTGTCTTCCAGCGAAGTGAGGTTTAATTCCTGTAGACTCTCCTCGTTGCTCATACCTCTCAGCTCGGGTACTAGTCTGGTGGCAAACCTTTGAACCTTTTCCAGTTTAGTCTTATCCTTGACTAGATATGGACTCCATGCTGGGGCTGCATACTCCAGGATTGGCCTGACATATGTGGTATACAAAGTTCTGAATGATTCTTTACACAAGTTTCTGAATGCCGTTCGTATGTTGGCCAGCCTGGCATATGCCGCTGATGTTATCCGCTTGATATGTGCTGCAGGAGACAGGTCTGGCGTGATATCAACCCCCAAGTCTTTTTCCTTCTCTGACTCCTGAAGAATTTCCTCTCCCAGATGATACCTTGTATCTGGCCTCCTGCTCCCTACACCTATCTTCATTACATTACATTTGGTTGGGTTAAACTCTAACAACCATTTGTTCGACCATTCCTTCAGCTTGTCTAGGTCTTCTTGAAGCCTCAAACAGTCCTCTTCTGTTTTAATCCTTCTCATAATTTTAGCATCGTCCGCAAACATTGAGAGAAATGAATCGATACCCTCCGGGAGATCATTTACATATATCAGAAACAAGATAGGACCGAGTACAGAACCCTGTGGGACTCCACTGGTGACTTCACGCCAATCGGAGGTCTCACCCCTCACCGTAACTCTGCTTCCTAGTGTGTGTGTGTGTGTGTGTGTGTGTGTGTGTGTGTGTGTGTGTGTGTGTGTGTGTGTGTGTGTGTGTGTGTGTGTGTGTGTGTGTACTCACCTAGTTGTACTCACCTAGTTGTGTTTGCGGGGGTTGAGCTCTGGCTCTTTGGTCCCGCCTCTCAACCGTCAATCAACAGGTGTACAGATTCATGAGCCTATCGGGCTCTGTCATATCTACACGTGAAACTGTGTATGGAGTCAGCCTCCACCACATCACTTCCTAATGCATTCCATTTGTCAACCACTCTGACACTAAAAAAGTTCTTTCTAATATCTCTGTGGCTCATTTGGGCACTCAGTTTCCACCTGTGTCCCCTTGTGCGTGTTCCCCTTGTGTTAAATAGACTGTCTTTATCTACCCTATCAATCCCCTTCAGAATCTTGAATGTGGTGATCATGTCCCCCCTAACTCTTCTGTCTTCCAGCGAAGTGAGGTTTAATTCCTGTAGTCTCTCCTCGTAGCTCATACCTCTCAGCTCGGGTACTAGTCTGGTGGCAAACCTTTGAACCTTTTCCAGTTTAGTCTTATCCTTGACTAGATATGGACTCCATGCTGGGGCTGCATACTCCAGGATTGGCCTGACATATGTGGTATACAAAGTTCTGAATGATTCTTTACACAAGTTTCTGAATGCCGTTCGTATGTTGGCCAGCCTGGCATATGCCGCTGATGTTATCCGCTTGATATGTGCTGCAGGAGACAGGTCTGGCGTGATATCAACCCCCAAGTCTTTTTCCTTCTCTGACTCCTGAAGAATTTCCTCTCCCAGATGATACCTTGTATCTGGCCTCCTGCTCCCTACACCTATCTTCATTACATTACATTTGGTTGGGTTAAACTCTAACAACCATTTGTTCGACCATTCCTTCAGCTTGTCTAGGTCTTCTTGAAGCCTCAAACAGTCCTCTTCTGTTTTAATCCTTCTCATAATTTTAGCATCGTCCGCAAACATTGAGAGAAATGAATCGATACCCTCCGGGAGATCATTTACATATATCAGAAACAAGATAGGACCGAGTACAGAACCCTGTGGGACTCCACTGGTGAATTCACGCCAATCGGAGGTCTCACCCCTCACCGTAACTCTCTGCTTCCTATTGTGTGTGTGTGTGTGTGTGTGTGTGTGTGTGTGTGTGTGTGTGTGTGTGTGTGTGTGTGTGTGTGTGTGTGTGTGTGTGTGTGTGTGTGTGTGTGAGTGTGTGTGTGTGTGTGTGTGTGTGTGTGTGTGTGTGTGTGTGTGTGTGTGTGTGTGTGTGTGTGTGTGTGTGTGTGTGTGTGTGTGTGCGTGTGTGTGTGTGTGTACTCACCTAGTTGTACTCACCTAGTTGTGTTTGCGGGGGTTGAGCTCTGGCTCTTTGGTCCCGCCTCTCAACCGTCAATCAACAGGTGTACAGATTCATGAGCCTATCGGGCTCTGTCATATCTACACTTGAAACTGTGTATGGAGTCAGCCTCCACCACATCACTTCCTAATGCATTCCATTTGTCAACCACTCTGACACTAAAAAAGTTCTTTCTAATATCTCTGTGGCTCATTTGGGCACTCAGTTTCCACCTGTGTCCCCTTGTGCGTGTTCCCCTTGTGTTAAATAGACTGTCTTTATCTACCCTAATCAATCCCCTTCAGAATCTTGAATGTGGTGATCATGTCCCCCCTAACTCTTCTGTCTTCCAGCGAAGTGAGGTTTAATTCCTGTAGTCTCTCCTCGTAGCTCATACCTCTCAGCTCGGGTACTAGTCTGGTGGCAAACCTTTGAACCTTTTCCAGTTTAGTCTTATCGTTGACTAGATATGGACTCCATGCTGGGGCTGCATACTCCAGGATTGGCCTGACATATGTGGTATACAAAGTTCTGAATGATTCTTTACACAAGTTTCTGAATGCCGTTCGTATGTTGGCCAGCCTGGCATATGCCGCTGATGTTATCCGCTTGATATGTGCTGCAGGAGACAGGTCTGGCGTGATATCAACCCCCAAGTCTTTTTCCTTCTCTGACTCCTGAAGAATTTCCTCTCCCAGATGATACCTTGTATCTGGCCTCCTGCTCCCTACACCTATCTTCATTACATTACATTTGGTTGGGTTAAACTCTAACAACCATTTGTTCGACCATTCCTTCAGCTTGTCTAGGTCTTCTTGAAGCCTCAAACAGTCCTCTTCTGTTTTAATCCTTCTCATAATTTTAGCATCTTCCGCAAACATTGAGAGAAATGAATCGATACCCTCCGGGAGATCATTTACATATATCAGAAACAAGATAGGACCGAGTACAGAACCCTGTGGGACTCCACTGGTGACTTCACGCCAATCGGAGGTCTCACCCCTCACCGTAACTCTCTGCTTCCTATTGTGTGTGTGTGTGTGTGTGTGTGTGTGTGTGTGTGTGTGTGTGTGTGTGTGTGTGTGTGTGTGTGTGTGTGTGTGTGTGTGTGTGTGTGTGTGTGTGTGTACTCACCTAGTTGTACTCACCTAGTTGTGTTTGCGGGAGTTGAGCTCTGGCTCTTTGGTCCCGCCTCTCAACCGTCAATCAACAGGTGTACAGATTCATGAGCCTATCGGGCTCTGTCATATCTACACTTGAAACTGTGTATGGAGTCAGCCTCCACCACATCACTTCCTAATGCATTCCATTTGTCAACCACTCTGACACTAAAAAAGTTCTTTCTAATATCTCTGTGGCTCATTTGGGCACTCAGTTTCCACCTGTGTCCCCTTGTGCGTGTTCCCCTTGTGTTAAATAGACTGTCTTTATCTACCCTATCAATCCCCTTCAGAATCTTGAATGTGGTGATCATGTCCCCCCTAACTCTTCTGTCTTCCAGCGAAGTGAGGTTTAATTCCTGTAGTCTCTCCTCGTAGCTCATACCTCTCAGCTCGGGTACTAGTCTGGTGGCAAACCTTTGAACCTTTTCCAGTTTAGTCTTATCCTTGGCTAGATATGGACTCCATGCTGGGGCTGCATACTCCAGGATTGGCCTGACATATGTGGTATACAAAGTTCTGAATGATTCTTTACACAAGTTTCTGAATGCCGTTCGTATGTTGGCCAGCCTGGCATATGCCGCTGATGTTATCCGCTTGATATGTGCTGCAGGAGACAGGTCTGGCGTGATATCAACCCCCAAGTCTTTTTCCTTCTCTGACTCCTGAAGAATTTCCTCTCCCAGATGATACCTTGTATCTGGCCTCCTGCTCCCTACACCTATCTTCATTACATTACATTTGGTTGGGTTAAACTCTAACAACCATTTGTTCGACCATTCCTTCAGCTTGTCTAGGTCTTCTTGAAGCCTCAAACAGTCCTCTTCTGTTTTAATCCTTCTCATAATTTTAGCATCGTCCGCAAACATTGAGAGAAATGAATCGATACCCTCCGGGAGATCATTTACATATATCAGAAACAAGATAGGACCGAGTACAGAACCCTGTGGGACTCCACTGGTGACTTCACGCCAATCGGAGGTCATACCCCTCACCGTAACTCTCTGCTTCCTATTGTGTGTGTGTGTGTGTGTGTGTGTGTGTGTGTGTGTGTGTGTGTGTGTGTGTGTGTGTGTGTGTGTGTGTGTGTGTGTGTGTGCGTGTGTGTGTGTGTGTGTGTGTGTGTGTGTGTGTGTGTGTGTGTGTGTGTGTGTGTGTGTGTGTGTGAGTGTGTGTGTGTGTGTGTGTGTGTGTGTGTGTGTGTGTGTGTGTGTGTGTGTGTGTGTGTGTGTGTGTACTCACCTAGTTGTACTCACCTAGTTGTGTTTGCGGGGGTTGAGCTCTGGCTCTTTGGTCCCGCCTCTCAACCGTCAATCAACAGGTGTACAGATTCATGAGCCTATCGGGCTCTGTCATATCTACACGTGAAACTGTGTATGGAGTCAGCCTCCACCACATCACTTCCTAATGCATTCCATTTGTCAACCACTCTGACACTAAAAAAGTTCTTTCTAATATCTCTGTGGCTCATTTGGGCACTCAGTTTCCACCTGTGTCCCCTTGTGCGTGTTCCCCTTGTGTTAAATAGACTGTCTTTATCTACCCTATCAATCCCCTTCAGAATCTTGAATGTGGTGATCATGTCCCCCCTAACTCTTCTGTCTTCCAGCGAAGTGAGGTTTAATTCCTGTAGTCTCTCCTCGTAGCTCATACCTCTCAGCTCGGGTACTAGTCTGGTGGCAAACCTTTGAACCTTTTCCAGTTTAGTCTTATCCTTGACTAGATATGGACTCCATGCTGGGGCTGCATACTCCAGGATTGGCCTGACATATGTGGTATACAAAGTTCTGAATGATTCTTTACACAAGTTTCTGAATGCCGTTCGTATGTTGGCCAGCCTGGCATATGCCGCTGATGTTATCCGCTTGATATGTGCTGCAGGAGACAGGTCTGGCGTGATATCAACCCCCAAGTCTTTTTCCTTCTCTGACTCCTGAAGAATTACCTCTCCCAGATGATACCTTGTATCTGGCCTCCTGCTCCCTACACCTATCTTCATTACATTACATTTGGTTGGGTTAAACTCTAACAACCATTTGTTCGACCATTCCTTCAGCTTGTCTAGGCCTTCTTGAAGCCTCAAACAGTCCTCTTCTGTTTTAATCCTTCTCATAATTTTAGCATCGTCCGCAAACATTGAGAGAAATGAATCGATACCCTCCGGGAGATCATTTACATATATCAGAAACAAGATAGGACCGAGTACAGAACCCTGTGGGACTCCACTGGTGAATTTACGCCAATCGGAGGTCTCACCCCTCACCGTAACTCTCTGCTTCCTATTGTGTGTGTGTGTGTGTGTGTGTGTGTGTGTGTGTGTGTGTGTGTGTGTGTGTGTGTGTGTGTGTGTGTGTGTGTGTGTGTGTGTGTGTGTGTGTGTGTGTGTGTGTGTGTGTGTGTGTGAGTGTGTGTGTGTGTGTGTGTGTGTGTGTGTGTGTGTGTGTGTGTGTGTGTGTGTGTGTGTGTGTGTGTGTGTGTGTGTGTGTACTCACCTAGTTGTACTCACCTAGTTGTGTTTGCGGGAGTTGAGCTCTGGCTCTTTGGTCCCGCCTCTCAACCGTCAATCAACAGGTGTACAGATTCATGAGCCTATCGGGCTCTGTCATATCTACACTTGAAACTGTGTATGGAGTCAGCCTCCACCACATCACTTCCTAATGCATTCCATTTGTCAACCACTCTGACACTAAAAAAGTTCTTTCTAATATCTCTGTGGCTCATTTGGGCACTCAGTTTCCACCTGTGTCCCCTTGTGCGTGTTCCCCTTGTGTTAAATAGACTGTCTTTATCTACCCTATCAATCCCCTTCAGAATCTTGAATGTGGTGATCATGTCCCCCCTAACTCTTCTGTCTTCCAGCGAAGTGAGGTTTAATTCCTGTAGTCTCTCCTCGTAGCTCATACCTCTCAGCTCGGGTACTAGTCTGGTGGCAAACCTTTGAACCTTTTCCAGTTTAGTCTTATCCTTGACTAGATATGGACTCCATGCTGGGGCTGCATACTCCAGGATTGGCCTGACATATGTGGTATACAAAGTTCTGAATGATTCTTTACACAAGTTTCTGAATGCCGTTCGTATGTTGGCCAGCCTGGCATATGCCGCTGATGTTATCCGCTTGATATGTGCTGCAGGAGACAGGTCTGGCGTGATATCAACCCCCAAGTCTTTTTCCTTCTCTGACTCCTGAAGAATTTCCTCTCCCAGATGATACCTTGTATCTGGCCTCCTGCTCCCTACACCTATCTTCATTACATTACATTTGGTTGGGTTAAACTCTAACAACCATTTGTTCGACCATTCCTTCAGCTTGTCTAGGTCTTCTTGAAGCCTCAAACAGTCCTCTTCTGTTTTAATCCTTCTCATAATTTTAGCATCGTCCGCAAACATTGAGAGAAATGAATCGATACCCTCCGGGAGGACATTTACATATATCAGAAACAAGATAGGACCGAGTACAGAACCCTGTGGGACTCCACTGGTGACTTCACGCCAATCGGAGGTCTCACCCCTCACCGTAACTCTCTGCTTCCTAGTGTGTGTGTGTGTGTGTGTGTGTGTGTGTGTGTGTGTGTGTGTGTGTGTGTGTGTGTGTGTGTGTGTGTGTGTGTGTGTGTGTGTGTGTGTGTGTGTGTGTGTGTGTGTGTGAGTGTGTGTGTGTGTGTGTGTGTGTGTGTGTGTGTGTGTGTGTGTGTGTGTGTGTGTGTGTGTGTGTGTGTGTGTGTGTGTGTACTCACCTAGTTGTACTCACCTAGTTGTGTTTGCGGGGGTTGAGCTCTGGCTCTTTGGTCCCGCCTCTCAACCGTCAATCAACAGGTGTACAGATTCATGAGCCTATCGGGCTCTGTCATATCTACACTTGAAACTGTGTATGGAGTCAGCCTCCACCACATCACTTCCTAATGCATTCCATTTGTCAACCACTCTGACACTAAAAAAGTTCTTTCTAATATCTCTGTGGCTCATTTGGGCACTCAGTTTCCACCTGTGTCCCCTTGTGCGTGTTCCCCTTGTGTTAAATAGACTGTCTTTATCTACCCAATCAATCCCCTTCAGAATCTTGAATGTGGTGATCATGTCCCCCCTAACTCTTCTGTCTTCCAGCGAAGTGAGGTTTAATTCCTGTAGTCTCTCCTCGTAGCTCATACCTCTCAGCTCGGGTACTAGTCTGGTGGCAAACCTTTGAACCTTTTCCAGTTTAGTCTTATCGTTGACTAGATATGGACTCCATGCTGGGGCTGCATACTCCAGTATTGGCCTGACATATGTGGTATACAAAGTTCTGAATGATTCTTTACACAAGTTTCTGAATGCCGTTCGTATGTTGGCCAGCCTGGCATATGCCGCTGATGTTATCCGCTTGATATGTGCTGCAGGAGACAGGTCTGGCGTGATATCAACCCCCAAGTCTTTTTCCTTCTCTGACTCCTGAAGAATTTCCTCTCCCAGATGATACCTTGTATCTGGCCTCCTGCTCCCTACACCTATCTTCATTACATTACATTTGGTTGGGTTAAACTCTAACAACCATTTGTTCGACCATTCCTTCAGCTTGTCTAGGTCTTCTTGAAGCCTCAAACAGTCCTCTTCTGTTTTAATCCTTCTCATAATTTTAGCATCTTCCGCAAACATTGAGAGAAATGAATCGATACCCTCCGGGAGATCATTTACATATATCAGAAACAAGATAGGACCGAGTACAGAACCCTGTGGGACTCCACTGGTGACTTCACGCCAATCGGAGGTCTCACCCCTCACCGTAACTCTCTGCTTCCTATTGTGTGTGTGTGTGTGTGTGTGTGTGTGTGTGTGTGTGTGTGTGTGTGTGTGTGTGTGTGTGTGTGTGTGTGTGTGTGTGTGTGTGTGTGTGTGTGTACTCACCTAGTTGTACTCACCTAGTTGTGTTTGCGGGAGTTGAGCTCTGGCTCTTTGGTCCCGCCTCTCAACCGTCAATCAACAGGTGTACAGATTCATGAGCCTATCGGGCTCTGTCATATCTACACTTGAAACTGTGTATGGAGTCAGCCTCCACCACATCACTTCCTAATGCATTCCATTTGTCAACCACTCTGACACTAAAAAAGTTCTTTCTAATATCTCTGTGGCTCATTTGGGCACTCAGTTTCCACCTGTGTCCCCTTGTGCGTGTTCCCCTTGTGTTAAATAGACTGTCTTTATCTACCCTATCAATCCCCTTCAGAATCTTGAATGTGGTGATCATGTCCCCCCTAACTCTTCTGTCTTCCAGCGAAGTGAGGTTTAATTCCTGTAGTCTCTCCTCGTAGCTCATACCTCTCAGCTCGGGTACTAGTCTGGTGGCAAACCTTTGAACCTTTTCCAGTTTAGTCTTATCCTTGGCTAGATATGGACTCCATGCTGGGGCTGCATACTCCAGGATTGGCCTGACATATGTGGTATACAAAGTTCTGAATGATTCTTTACACAAGTTTCTGAATGCCGTTCGTATGTTGGCCAGCCTGGCATATGCCGCTGATGTTATCCGCTTGATATGTGCTGCAGGAGACAGGTCTGGCGTGATATCAACCCCCAAGTCTTTTTCCTTCTCTGACTCCTGAAGAATTTCCTCTCCCAGATGATACCTTGTATCTGGCCTCCTGCTCCCTACACCTATCTTCATTACATTACATTTGGTTGGGTTAAACTCTAACAACCATTTGTTCGACCATTCCTTCAGCTTGTCTAGGTCTTCTTGAAGCCTCAAACAGTCCTCTTCTGTTTTAATCCTTCTCATAATTTTAGCATCGTCCGCAAACATTGAGAGAAATGAATCGATACCCTCCGGGAGATCATTTACATATATCAGAAACAAGATAGGACCGAGTACAGAACCCTGTGGGACTCCACTGGTGACTTCACGCCAATCGGAGGTCATACCCCTCACCGTAACTCTCTGCTTCCTATTGTGTGTGTGTGTGTGTGTGTGTGTGTGTGTGTGTGTGTGTGTGTGTGTGTGTGTGTGTGTGTGTGTGTGTGTGTGTGTGCGTGTGTGTGTGTGTGTGTGTGTGTGTGTGTGTGTGTGTGTGTGTGTGTGTGTGTGTGTGTGTGTGTGAGTGTGTGTGTGTGTGTGTGTGTGTGTGTGTGTGTGTGTGTGTGTGTGTGTGTGTGTGTGTGTGTGTGTGTGTACTCACCTAGTTGTACTCACCTAGTTGTGTTTGCGGGGGTTGAGCTCTGGCTCTTTGGTCCCGCCTCTCAACCGTCAATCAACAGGTGTACAGATTCATGAGCCTATCGGGCTCTGTCATATCTACACGTGAAACTGTGTATGGAGTCAGCCTCCACCACATCACTTCCTAATGCATTCCATTTGTCAACCACTCTGACACTAAAAAAGTTCTTTCTAATATCTCTGTGGCTCATTTGGGCACTCAGTTTCCACCTGTGTCCCCTTGTGCGTGTTCCCCTTGTGTTAAATAGACTGTCTTTATCTACCCTATCAATCCCCTTCAGAATCTTGAATGTGGTGATCATGTCCCCCCTAACTCTTCTGTCTTCCAGCGAAGTGAGGTTTAATTCCTGTAGTCTCTCCTCGTAGCTCATACCTCTCAGCTCGGGTACTAGTCTGGTGGCAAACCTTTGAACCTTTTCCAGTTTAGTCTTATCCTTGACTAGATATGGACTCCATGCTGGGGCTGCATACTCCAGGATTGGCCTGACATATGTGGTATACAAAGTTCTGAATGATTCTTTACACAAGTTTCTGAATGCCGTTCGTATGTTGGCCAGCCTGGCATATGCCGCTGATGTTATCCGCTTGATATGTGCTGCAGGAGACAGGTCTGGCGTGATATCAACCCCCAAGTCTTTTTCCTTCTCTGACTCCTGAAGAATTTCCTCTCCCAGATGATACCTTGTATCTGGCCTCCTGCTCCCTACACCTATCTTCATTACATTACATTTGGTTGGGTTAAACTCTAACAACCATTTGTTCGACCATTCCTTCAGCTTGTCTAGGCCTTCTTGAAGCCTCAAACAGTCCTCTTCTGTTTTAATCCTTCTCATAATTTTAGCATCGTCCGCAAACATTGAGAGAAATGAATCGATACCCTCCGGGAGATCATTTACATATATCAGAAACAAGATAGGACCGAGTACAGAACCCTGTGGGACTCCACTGGTGAATTTACGCCAATCGGAGGTCTCACCCCTCACCGTAACTCTCTGCTTCCTATTGTGTGTGTGTGTGTGTGTGTGTGTGTGTGTGTGTGTGTGTGTGTGTGTGTGTGTGTGTGTGTGTGTGTGTGTGTGTGTGTGTGTGTGTGTGTGTGTGTGTGTGTGTGTGTGTGTGTGTGTGTGTGTGTGTGTGTGTGTGTGTGTGTGTGTGTGTGTGTGTGTGTGTGTGTGTGTGTGTGTGTGTGTGTGTGTGTGTGTACTCACCTAGTTGTACTCACCTAGTTGTGTTTGCGGGAGTTGAGCTCTGGCTCTTTGGTCCCGCCTCTCAACCGTCAATCAACAGGTGTACAGATTCATGAGCCTATCGGGCTCTGTCATATCTACACTTGAAACTGTGTATGGAGTCAGCCTCCACCACATCACTTCCTAATGCATTCCATTTGTCAACCACTCTGACACTAAAAAAGTTCTTTCTAATATCTCTGTGGCTCATTTGGGCACTCAGTTTCCACCTGTGTCCCCTTGTGCGTGTTCCCCTTGTGTTAAATAGACTGTCTTTATCTACCCTATCAATCCCCTTCAGAATCTTGAATGTGGTGATCATGTCCCCCCTAACTCTTCTGTCTTCCAGCGAAGTGAGGTTTAATTCCTGTAGTCTCTCCTCGTAGCTCATACCTCTCAGCTCGGGTACTAGTCTGGTGGCAAACCTTTGAACCTTTTCCAGTTTAGTCTTATCCTTGACTAGATATGGACTCCATGCTGGGGCTGCATACTCCAGGATTGGCCTGACATATGTGGTATACAAAGTTCTGAATGATTCTTTACACAAGTTTCTGAATGCCGTTCGTATGTTGGCCAGCCTGGCATATGCCGCTGATGTTATCCGCTTGATATGTGCTGCAGGAGACAGGTCTGGCGTGATATCAACCCCCAAGTCTTTTTCCTTCTCTGACTCCTGAAGAATTTCCTCTCCCAGATGATACCTTGTATCTGGCCTCCTGCTCCCTACACCTATCTTCATTACATTACATTTGGTTGGGTTAAACTCTAACAACCATTTGTTCGACCATTCCTTCAGCTTGTCTAGGTCTTCTTGAAGCCTCAAACAGTCCTCTTCTGTTTTAATCCTTCTCATAATTTTAGCATCGTCCGCAAACATTGAGAGAAATGAATCGATACCCTCCGGGAGGACATTTACATATATCAGAAACAAGATAGGACCGAGTACAGAACCCTGTGGGACTCCACTGGTGACTTCACGCCAATCGGAGGTCTCACCCCTCACCGTAACTCTCTGCTTCCTAGTGTGTGTGTGTGTGTGTGTGTGTGTGTGTGTGTGTGTGTGTGTGTGTGTGTGTGTGTGTGTGTGTGTGTGTGTGTGTGTGTGTGTGTGTGTGTGTGTGTGTGTGTGAGTGTGTGTGTGTGTGTGTGTGTGTGTGTGTGTGTGTGTGTGTGTGTGTGTGTGTGTGTGTGTGTGTGTGTGTGTGTGTGTGTGTACTCACCTAGTTGTACTCACCTAGTTGTGTTTGCGGGGGTTGAGCTCTGGCTCTTTGGTCCCGCCTCTCAACCGTCAATCAACAGGTGTACAGATTCATGAGCCTATCGGGCTCTGTCATATCTACACTTGAAACTGTGTATGGAGTCAGCCTCCACCACATCACTTCCTAATGCATTTCATTTGTCAACCACTCTGACACTAAAAAAGTTCTTTCTAATATCTCTGTGGCTCATTTGGGCACTCAGTTTCCACCTGTGTCCCCTTGTGCGTGTTCCACTTGTGTTAAATAGACTGTCTTTATCTTCCCTATCAATCCCCTTCAGAATCTTGAATGTGGTGATCATGTCCCCCCTAACTCTTCTGTCTTCCAGCGAAGTGAGGTTTAATTCCTGTAGTCTCTCCTCGTAGCTCATACCTCTCAGCTCGGGTACTAGTCTGGTGGCAAACCTTTGAACCTTTTCAATTTTAGTCTTATCCTTGACTAGATATGGACTCCATGCTGGGGCTGCATACTCCAGGATTGGCCTGACATATGTGGTATACAAAGTTCTGAATGATTCTTTACACATGTTTCTGAATGCCGTTCGTATGTTGGCCAGCCTGGCATATGCCGCTGATGTTATCCGCTTGATATGTGCTGCAGGAGACAGGTCTGGCGTGATATCAACCCCCAAGTCTTTTTCCTTCTCTGACTCCTGAAGAATTTCCTCTCCCAGATGATACCTTGTATCTGGCCTCCTGCTCCCTACACCTATCTTCATTACATTACATTTGGTTGGGTTAAACTCTAACAACCATTTGTTCGACCATTCCTTCAGCTTGTCTAGGTCTTCTTGAAGCCTCAAACAGTCCTCTTCTGTTTTAATCCTTCTCATAATTTTAGCATCGTCCGCAAACATTGAGAGAAATGAATCGATACCCTCCGGGAGATCATTTACATATATCAGAAACAAGATAGGACCGAGTACAGAACCCTGTGGGACTCCACTGGTGACTTCACGCCAATCGGAGGTCTCACCCCTCACCGTAACTCTCTGCTTCCTATTGTGTGTGTGTGTGTGTGTGTGTGTGTGTGTGTGTGTACTCACCTAATTGTACTCACCTAATTGTGCTTGCGGGGGTTGAGCTCTGACTCTTTGGTCCCGCCTCTCAACCGTCAATCAACTGGTGTACAGATTCCTGAGCCTATTGGGCTCTATCATATCTACATTTGAAACTGTGAATGGAGTCAGCCTCCACCACATCACTTCCTAATGCATTCCATTTGCTAACTACTCTGACACTGAAAAAGTTCTTTCTAACGTCTCTGTGGCTCATTTGGGTACTCAGCTTCCACCTGTGTCCCCTTGTTCGCGTCCCACCAGTGTTGAAAAGTTCATCCTTGTTTACCCGGTCGATTCCCCTGAGGATTTTGTAGGTTGTGATCATGTCCCCCCTTACTCTTCTGTCTTCCAGTGTCGTGAGGTGCATTTCCCGCAGCCTTTCCTCATAACTCATGCCTCTTAGTTCTGGGACTAGTCTAGTAGCATACCTTTGGACTTTTTCCAGCTTCGTCTTGTGCTTGACAAGGTACGGGCTCCATGCTGGGGCCGCATACTCCAGGATTGGTCTTACATATGTGGTGTACAAGATTCTGAATGATTCCTTACACAGGTTCCTGAACGCCGTTCTGATGTTAGCCAGCCTCGCATATGCCGCAGACGTTATTCTCTTTATGTGGGCTTCAGGAGACAGGTTTGGTGTGATATCAACTCCTAGATCTTTCTCTCTGTCTGTTTCATTAAGTACTTCATCTCCTATTCTGTATCCTGTGCCTGGCCTCCTGTTTCCATTGCCTAGTTTCATTACTTTGCATTTACTCGGGTTGAACTTCAACAGCCATTTGTTGGACCATTCACTCAGTCTATCCAGGTCATCTTGTAGCCTCCTACTATCATCCTCTGTTTCAATCCTCCTCATAATTTTTGCATCGTCGGCAAACATTGAGAGGAACGAATCTATACCCTCTGGGAGATCATTTACATATACCAGAAACAGTATAGGTCCAAGGACTGACCCCTGCGGGACTCCACTTGTGACGTCTCGCCAATCTGAGACCTCACCCCTCACACAGACTCATTGTCTCCTGTTGCTTAGGTATTCCTCTATCCACCGGAGTACCTTCCCTACCTGTGTGTGTGTGTGTGTGTGTGTGTGTGTGTGTGTGTGTGTGTGTGTGTGTGTGTGTGTGTGTGTGTGTGTGTGTGTGTGTGTGTGTGTACTCACCTAGTTGTGTTTGCGGGGGTTGAGCTCTGGCTCTTTGGTCCCGCCTCTCAACCGTCAATCAACAGGTGTACAGATTCATGAGCCTATCGGGCTCTGTCATATCTACACTTGAAACTGTGTATGGAGTCAGCCTCCACCACATCACTTCCTAATGCATTTCATTTGTCAACCACTCTGACACTAAAAAAGTTCTTTCTAATATCTCTGTGGCTCATTTGGGCACTCAGTTTCCACCTGTGTCCCCTTGTGCGTGTTCCACTTGTGTTAAATAGACTGTCTTTATCTTCCCTATCAATCCCCTTCAGAATCTTGAATGTGGTGATCATGTCCCCCCTAACTCTTCTGTCTTCCAGCGAAGTGAGGTTTAATTCCTGTAGTCTCTCCTCGTAGCTCATACCTCTCAGCTCGGGTACTAGTCTGGTGGCAAACCTTTGAACCTTTTCCAGTTTAGTCTTATCCTTGACTAGATATGGACTCCATGCTGGGGCTGCATACTGCAGGATTGGCCTGACATATGTGGTATACAAAGTTCTGAATGATTCTTTACACATGTTTCTGAATGCCGTTCGTATGTTGGCCAGCCTGGCATATGCCGCTGATGTTATCCGCTTGATATGTGCTGCAGGAGACAGGTCTGGCGTGATATCAACCCCCAAGTCTTTTTCCTTCTCTGACTCCTGAAGAATTTCCTCTCCCAGATGATACCTTGTATCTGGCCTCCTGCTCCCTACACCTATCTTCATTACATTACATTTGGTTGGGTTAAACTCTAACAACCATTTGTTCGACCATTCCTTCAGCTTGTCTAGGTCTTCTTGAAGCCTCAAACAGTCCTCTTCTGTTTTAATCTTTCTCATAATTTTAGCATCGTCCGCAAACATTGAGAGAAATGAATCGATACCCTCCGGGAGATCATTTACATATATCAGAAACAAGATAGGACCGAGTACAGAACCCTGTGGGACTCCACTGGTGACTTCACGCCAATCGGAGGTCTCACCCCTCACCGTAACTCTCTGCTTCCTATTGTGTGTGTGTGTGTGTGTGTGTGTGTGTGTGTGTGTGTGTGTACTCACCTAATTGTACTCACCTAATTGTGCTTGCGGGGGTTGAGCTCTGGCTCTTTGGTCCCGCCTCTCAACCGTCAATCAACTGGTGTACAGATTCCTGAGCCTATTGGGCTCTATCATATCTACATTTGAAACTGTGAATGGAGTCAGCCTCCACCACATCACTTCCTAATGCATTCCATTTGCTAACTACTCTGACACTGAAAAAGTTCTTTCTAACGTCTCTGTGGCTCATTTGGGTACTCAGCTTCCACCTGTGTCCCCTTGTTCGCGTCCCACCAGTGTTGAAAAGTTCATCCTTGTTTACCCGGTCGATTCCCCTGAGGATTTTGTAGGTTGTGATCATGTCCCCCCTTACTCTTCTGTCTTCCAGTGTCGTGAGGTGCATTTCCCGCAGCCTTTCCTCATAACTCATGCCTCTTAGTTCTGGGACTAGTCTAGGAGCATACCTTTGGACTTTTTCCAGCTTCGTCTTGTGCTTGACAAGGTACGGGCTCCATGCTGGGGCCGCATACTCCAGGATTGGTCTTACATATGTGGTGTACAAGATTCTGAATGATTCCTTACACAGGTTCCTGAACGCCGTTCTGATGTTAGCCAGCCTCGCATATGCCGCAGACGTTATTCTCTTTATGTGGGCTTCAGGAGACAGGTTTGGTGTGATATCAACTCCTAGATCTTTCTCTCTGTCTGTTTCATTAAGTACTTCATCTCCTATTCTGTATCCTGTGCCTGGCCTCCTGTTTCCATTGCCTAGTTTCATTACTTTGCATTTACTCGGGTTGAACTTCAACAGCCATTTGTTGGACCATTCACTCAGTCTATCCAGGTCATCTTGTAGCCTCCTACTATCATCCTCTGTTTCAATCCTCCTCATAATTTTTGCATCGTCGGCAAACATTGAGAGGAACGAATCTATACCCTCTGGGAGATCATTTACATATACCAGAAACAGTATAGGTCCAAGGACTGACCCCTGCGGGACTCCACTTGTGACGTCTCGCCAATCTGAGACCTCACCCCTCACACAGACTCGTTGTCTCCTGTTGCTTAGGTATTCCTCTATCCACCGGAGTACCTTCCCTACCTGTGTGTGTGTGTGTGTGTGTGTGTGTGTGTGTGTGTGTGTGTGTGTGTGTGTGTGTGTACTCACCTAGTTGTGTTTGCGGGGGTTGAGCTCTGGCTCTTTGGTCCCGCCTCTCAACCGTCAATCAACAGGTGTACAGATTCATGAGCCTATCGGGCTCTGTCATATCTACACTTGAAACTGTGTATGGAGTCAGCCTCCACCACATCACTTCCTAATGCATTCCATTTGTCAACCACTCTGACACTAAAAAAGTTCTTTCTAATATCTCTGTGGCTCATTTGGGCACTCAGTTTCCACCTGTGTCCCCTTGTGCGTGTTCCCCTTGTGTTAAATAGACTGTCTTTATCTACCCTATCAATCCCCTTCAGAATCTTGAATGTGGTGATCATGTCCCCCCTAACTCTTCTGTCTTCCAGCGAAGTGAGGTTTAATTCCTGTAGTCTCTCCTCGTAGCTCATACCTCTCAGCTCGGGTACTAGTCTGGTGGCAAACCTTTGAACCTTTTCCAGTTTAGTCTTATCCTTGACTAGATATGGACTCCATGCTGGGGCTGCATACTCCAGGATTGGCCTGACATATGTGGTATACAAAGTTCTGAATGATTCTTTACACAAGTTTCTGAATGCCGTTCGTATGTTGGCCAGCCTGGCATATGCCGCTGATGTTATTCGCTTGATATGTGCTGCAGGAGACAGGTCTGGCGTGATATCAACCCCCAAGTCTTTTTCCTTCTCTGACTCCTGAAGAATTTCCTCTCCCAGATGATACCTTGTATCTGGCCTCCTGCTCCCTACACCTATCTTCATTACATTACATTTGGTTGGGTTAAACTCTAACAACCATTTGTTCGACCATTCCTTCAGCTTGTCTAGGTCTTCTTGAAGCCTCAAACAGTCCTCTTCTGTTTTAATCCTTCTCATAATTTTAGCATCGTCCGCAAACATTGAGAGAAATGAATCGATACCCTCCGGGAGATCATTTACATATATCAGAAACAAGATAGGACCGAGTACAGAACCCTGTGGGACTCCACTGGTGACTTCACGCCAATCGGAGGTCTCACCCCTCACCGTAACTCTCTGCTTCCTAGTGTGTGTGTGTGTGTGTGTGTGTGTGTGTGTGTGTGTGTGTGTGTGTGTGTGTGTGTGTGTGTGTGTGTGTGTGTGTGTGTGTGTACTCACCTAGTTGTACTCACCTAGTTGTGTTTGCGGGGGTTGAGCTCTGGCTCTTTGGTCCCGCCTCTCAACCGTCAATCAACAGGTGTACAGATTCATGAGCCTATCGGGCTCTGTCATATCTACACTTGAAACTGTGTATGAGTCAGCCTCCACCACATCACTTCCTAATGCATTCCATTTGTCAACCACTCTGACACTAAAAAAGTTCTTTCTAATATCTCTGTGGCTCATTTGGGCACTCAGTTTCCACCTGTGTCCCCTTGTGCGTGTTCCCCTTGTGTTAAATAGACTGTCTTTATCTACCCTATCAATCCCCTTCAGAATCTTGAATGTGGTGATCATGTCCCCCCTAACTCTTCTGTCTTCCAGCGAAGTGAGGTTTAATTCCTGTAGTCTCTCCTCGTAGCTCATACCTCTCAGCTCGGGTACTAGTCTGGTGGCAAACCTTTGAACCTTTTCCAGTTTAGTCTTATCCTTGACTAGATATGGACTCCATGCTGGGGCTGCATACTCCAGGATTGGCCTGACATATGTGGTATACAAAGTTCTGAATGATTCTTTACACAAGTTTCTGAATGCCGTTCGTATGTTGGCCAGCCTGGCATATGCCGCTGATGTTATCCGCTTGATATGTGCTGCAGGAGACAGGTCTGGCGTGATATCAACCCCCAAGTCTTTTTCCTTCTCTGACTCCTGAAGAATTTCCTCTCCCAGATGATACCTTGTATCTGGCCTCCTGCTCCCTACACCTATCTTCATTACATTACATTTGGTTGGGTTAAACTCTAACAACCATTTGTTCGACCATTCCTTCAGCTTGTCTAGGTCTTCTTGAAGCCTCAAACAGTCCTCTTCTGTTTTAATCCTTCTCATAATTTTAGCATCGTCCGCAAACATTGAGAGAAATGAATCGATACCCTCCGGGAGATCATTTACATATATCAGAAACAAGATAGGACCGAGTACAGAACCCTGTGGGACTCCACTGGTGACTTCACGCCAATCGGAGGTCTCACCCCTCACCGTAACTCTCTGCTTCCTATTGTGTGTGTGTGTGTGTGTGTGTGTGTGTGTGTGTGTGTGTGTGTGTGTGTGTGTGTGTGTGTGTGTACTCACCTAGTTGTACTCACCTAGTTGTGTTTGCGGGGGTTGAGCTCTGGCTCTTTGGTCCCGCCTCTCAACCGTCAATCAACAGGTGTACAGATTCATGAGCCTATCGGGCTCTGTCATATCTACACTTGAAACTGTGTATGGAGTCAGCCTCCACCACATCACTTCCTAATGCATTCCATTTGTCAACCACTCTGACACTAAAAAAGTTCTTTCTAATATCTCTGTGGCTCATTTGGGCACTCAGTTTCCACCTGTGTCCCCTTGTGCGTGTTCCCCTTGTGTTAAATAGACTGTCTTTATCTACCCTATCAATCCCCTTCAGAATCTTGAATGTGGTGATCATGTCCCCCCTAACTCTTCTGTCTTCCAGTGAAGTGAGGTTTAATTCCTGTAGTCTCTCCTCGTAGCTCATACCTCTCAGCTCGGGTACTAGTCTGGTGGCAAACCTTTGAACCTTTTCCAGTTTAGTCTTATCCTTGACTAGATATGGACTCCATGCTGGGGCTGCATACTCCAGGATTGGCCTGACATATGTGGTATACAAAGTTCTGAATGATTCTTTACACAAGTTTCTGAATGCCGTTCGTATGTTGGCCAGCCTGGCATATGCCGCTGATGTTATCCGCTTGATATGTGCTGCAGGAGACAGGTCTGGCGTGATATCAACCCCCAAGTCTTTTTCCTTCTCTGACTCCTGAAGAATTTCCTCTCCCAGATGATACCTTGTATCTGGCCTCCTGCTCCCTACACCTATCTTCATTACATTACATTTGGTTGGGTTAAACTCTAACAACCATTTGTTCGACCATTCCTTCAGCTTGTCTAGGTCTTCTTGAAGCCTCAAACAGTCCTCTTCTGTTTTAATCCTTCTCATAATTTTAGCATCGTCCGCAAACATTGAGAGAAATGAATCGATACCCTCCGGGAGATCATTTACATATATCAGAAACAAGATAGGACCGAGTACAGAACCCTGTGGGACTCCACTGGTGACTTCACGCCAATCGGAGGTCTCACCCCTCACCGTAACTCTCTGCTTCCTATTGTGTGTGTGTGTGTGTGTGTGTGTGTGTGTGTGTGTGTGTGTGTGTGTGTGTGTGTGTGTGTGTGTGTGTGTGTGTGTGTGTGTGTACTCACCTAGTTGTACTCACCTAGTTGTGTTTGCGGGGGTTGAGCTCTGGCTCTTTGGTCCCGCCTCTCAAACGTCAATCAACAGGTGTACAGATTCATGAGCCTATCGGGCTCTGTCATATCTACACTTGAAGCTGTGTATGGAGTCAGCCTCCACCACATCACTTCCTAATGCATTCCATTTGTCAACCACTCTGACACTAAAAAAGTTCTTTCTAATATCTCTGTGGCTCATTTGGGCACTCAGTATCCACCTGTGTCCCCTTGTGCGTGTTCCCCTTGTGTTAAATAGACTGTCTTTATCTACCCTATCAATCCCCATCAGAATCTTGAATGTGGTGATCATGTCCCCCCTAACTCTTCTGTCTTCCAGCGAAGTGAGGTTTAATTCCTGTAGTCTCTCCTCGTTGCTCATACCTCTCAGCTCGGTTACTAGTCTGGTGGCAAACCTTTGAACCTTTTCCAGTTTAGTCTTATCCTTGACTAGATATGGACTCCATGCTGGGGCTGCATACTCCAGGATTGGCCTGACATATGTGGTATACAAAGTTCTGAATGATTCTTTACACAAGTTTCTGAATGCCGTTCGTATGTTGGCCAGCCTGGCATATGCCGCTGATGTTATCCGCTTGATATGTGCTGCAGGAGACAGGTCTGGCGTGATATCAACCCCCAAGTCTTTTTCCTTCTCTGACTCCTGAAGAATTTCCTCTCCCAGATGATACCTTGTATCTGGCCTCCTGCTCCCTACACCTATCTTCATTACATTACATTTGGTTGGGTTAAACTCTAACAACCATTTGTTCGACCATTCCTTCAGCTTGTCTAGGTCTTCTTGAAGCCTCAAACAGTCCTCTTCTGTTTTAATCCTTCTCATAATTTTAGCATCGTCCGCAAACATTGAGAGAAATGAATCGATACCCTCCGGGAGATCATTTACATATATCAGAAACAAGATAGGACCGAGTACAGAACCCTGTGGGACTCCACTGGTGACTTCACGCCAATCGGAGGTCTCACCCCTCACCGTAACTCTCTGCTTCCTAGTGTGTGTGTGTGTGTGTGTGTGTGTGTGTGTGTGTGTGTGTGTGTGTGTGTGTGTGTGTGTGTGTGTGTGTGTGTGTGTGTGTGTGTGTGTGTGTGTGTGTGTGTGTGTGTGTGTGTGTGTGTGTGTGTGTGTGTGTGTGTGTGTGTGTGTGTGTACTCACCTAGTTGTGTTTGCGGGGGTTGAGCTCTGGCTCTTTGGTCCCGCCTCTCAAACGTCAATCAACAGGTGTACAGATTCATGAGCCTATCGGGCTCTGTCATATCTACACTTGAAGCTGTGTATGGAGTCAGCCTCCACCACATCACTTCCTAATGCATTCCATTTGTCAACCACTCTGACACTAAAAAAGTTCTTTCTAATATCTCTGTGGCTCATTTGGGCACTCAGTTTCCACCTGTGTCCCCTTGTGCGTGTTCCCCTTGCGTTAAATAGACTGTCTTTATCTACCCTATCAATCCCCATCAGAATCTTGAATGTGGTGATCATGTCCCCCCTAACTCTTCGGTCTTCCAGCGAAGTGAGGTATAATTCCTGTAGTCTCTCCTCGTTGCTCATACCTCTCAGCTCGGTTACTAGTCTGGTGGCAAACCTTTGAACCTTTTCCAGTTTAGTCTTATCCTTGACTAGATATGGACTCCATGCTGGGGCTGCATACTCCAGGATTGGCCTGACATATGTGGTATACAAAGTTCTGAATGATTCTTTACACAAGTTTCTGAATGCCGTTCGTATGTTGGCCAGCCTGGCATATGCCGCTGATGTTATCCGCTTGATATGTGCTGCAGGAGACAGGTCTGGCGTGATATCAACCCCCAAGTCTTTTTCCTTCTCTGACTCCTGAAGAATTTCCTCTCCCAGATGATACCTTGTATCTGGCCTCCTGCTCCCTACACCTATCTTCATTACATTACATTTGGTTGGGTTAAACTCTAACAACCATTTGTTCGACCATTCCTTCAGCTTGTCTAGGTCTTCTTGAAGCCTCAAACAGTCCTCTTCTGTTTTAATCCTTCTCATAATTTTAGCATCGTCCGCAAACATTGAGAGAAATGAATCGATACCCTCCGGGAGATCATTTACATATATCAGAAACAAGATAGGACCGAGTACAGAACCCTGTGGGACTCCACTGGTGACTTCACGCCAATCGGAGGTCTCACCCCTCACCGTAACTCTCTGCTTCCTAGTGTGTGTGTGTGTGTGTGTGTGTGTGTGTGTGTGTGTGTGTGTGTGTGTGTGTGTGTGTGTGTGTGTGTGTGTGTGTGTGTGTGTGTGTGTGTGTGTGTGTGTGTGTGTGTGTGTGTGTGTGTGTGTGTGTGTGTGTACTCACCTAGTTGTACTCACCTAGTTGTGTTTGCGGGGGTTGAGCTCTGGCTCTTTGGTCCCGCCTCTCAACCGTCAATCAACAGGTGTACAGATTCATGAGCCTATCGGGCTCTGTCATATCTACACTTGAAACTGTGTATGGAGTCAGCCTCCACCACATCACTTCCTAATGCATTCCATTTGTCAACCACTCTGACACTAAAAAAGTTCTTTCTAATATCTCTGTGGCTCATTTGGGCACTCAGTTTCCACCTGTGTCCCCTTGTGCGTGTTCCCCTTGTGTTAAATAGACTGTCTTTATCTACCCTATCAATCCCCTTCAGAATCTTGAATGTGGTGATCATGTCCCCCCTAACTCTTCTGTCTTCCAGCGAAGTGAGGTTTAATTCCTGTAGTCTCTCCTCGTAGCTCATACCTCTCAGCTCGGGTACTAGTCTGGTGGCAAACCTTTGAACCTTTTCCAGTTTAGTCTTATCCTTGACTAGATATGGACTCCATGCTGGGGCTGCATACTCCAGGATTGGCCTGACATATGTGGTATACAAAGTTCTGAATGATTCTTTACACAAGTTTCTGAATGCCGTTCGTATGTTGGCCAGCCTGGCATATGCCGCTGATGTTATTCGCTTGATATGTGCTGCAGGAGACAGGTCTGGCGTGATATCAACCCCCAAGTCTTTTTCCTTCTCTGACTCCTGAAGAATTTCCTCTCCCAGATGATACCTTGTATCTGGCCTCCTGCTCCCTACACCTATCTTCATTACATTACATTTGGTTGGGTTAAACTCTAACAACCATTTGTTCGACCATTCCTTCAGCTTGTCTAGGTCTTCTTGAAGCCTCAAACAGTCCTCTTCTGTTTTAATCCTTCTCATAATTTTAGCATCGTCCGCAAACATTGAGAGAAATGAATCGATACCCTCCGGGAGATCATTTACATATATCAGAAACAAGATAGGACCGAGTACAGAACCCTGTGGGACTCCACTGGTGACTTCACGCCAATCGGAGGTCTCACCCCTCACCGTAACTCTCTGCTTCCTAGTGTGTGTGTGTGTGTGTGTGTGTGTGTGTGTGTGTGTGTGTGTGTGTGTGTGTGTGTGTGTGTGTGTGTGTGTGTGTGTGTGTGTGTACTCACCTAGTTGTACTCACCTAGTTGTGTTTGCGGGGGTTGAGCTCTGGCTCTTTGGTCCCGCCTCTCAACCGTCAATCAACAGGTGTACAGATTCATGAGCCTATCGGGCTCTGTCATATCTACACTTGAAACTGTGTATGAGTCAGCCTCCACCACATCACTTCCTAATGCATTCCATTTGTCAACCACTCTGACACTAAAAAAGTTCTTTCTAATATCTCTGTGGCTCATTTGGGCACTCAGTTTCCACCTGTGTCCCCTTGTGCGTGTTCCCCTTGTGTTAAATAGACTGTCTTTATCTACCCTATCAATCCCCTTCAGAATCTTGAATGTGGTGATCATGTCCCCCCTAACTCTTCTGTCTTCCAGCGAAGTGAGGTTTAATTCCTGTAGTCTCTCCTCGTAGCTCATACCTCTCAGCTCGGGTACTAGTCTGGTGGCAAACCTTTGAACCTTTTCCAGTTTAGTCTTATCCTTGACTAGATATGGACTCCATGCTGGGGCTGCATACTCCAGGATTGGCCTGACATATGTGGTATACAAAGTTCTGAATGATTCTTTACACAAGTTTCTGAATGCCGTTCGTATGTTGGCCAGCCTGGCATATGCCGCTGATGTTATCCGCTTGATATGTGCTGCAGGAGACAGGTCTGGCGTGATATCAACCCCCAAGTCTTTTTCCTTCTCTGACTCCTGAAGAATTTCCTCTCCCAGATGATACCTTGTATCTGGCCTCCTGCTCCCTACACCTATCTTCATTACATTACATTTGGTTGGGTTAAACTCT
This sequence comes from Procambarus clarkii, assembly GCF_040958095.1. NCBI lineage: Eukaryota > Metazoa > Arthropoda > Malacostraca > Decapoda > Cambaridae > Procambarus > Procambarus clarkii. The sequence goes on along the minus strand of NC_091161.1, from coordinate 921,381 downwards.
AACAACCATTTGTTCGACCATTCCTTCAGCTTGTCTAGGTCTTCTTGAAGCCTCAAACAGTCCTCTTCTGTTTTAATCCTTCTCATAATTTTAGCATCGTCCGCAAACATTGAGAGAAATGAATCGATACCCTCCGGGAGATCATTTACATATATCAGAAACAAGATAGGACCGAGTACAGAACCCTGTGGGACTCCACTGGTGACTTCACGCCAATCGGAGGTCTCACCCCTCACCGTAACTCTCTGCTTCCTATTGTGTGTGTGTGTGTGTGTGTGTGTGTGTGTGTGTGTGTGTGTGTGTGTGTGTGTGTGTGTGTACTCACCTAGTTGTACTCACCTAGTTGTGTTTGCGGGGGTTGAGCTCTGGCTCTTTGGTCCCGCCTCTCAACCGTCAATCAACAGGTGTACAGATTCATGAGCCTATCGGGCTCTGTCATATCTACACTTGAAACTGTTTATGGAGTCAGCCTCCACCACATCACTTCCTAATGCATTCCATTTGTCAACCACTCTGACACTAAAAAAGTTCTTTCTAATATCTCTGTGGCTCATTTGGGCACTCAGTTTCCACCTGTGTCCCCTTGTGCGTGTTCCCCTTGTGTTAAATAGACTGTCTTTATCTACCCTATCAATCCCCTTCAGAATCTTGAATGTGGTGATCATGTCCCCCCTAACTCTTCTGTCTTCCAGTGAAGTGAGGTTTAATTCCTGTAGTCTCTCCTCGTAGCTCATACCTCTCAGCTCGGGTACTAGTCTGGTGGCAAACCTTTGAACCTTTTCCAGTTTAGTCTTATCCTTGACTAGATATGGACTCCATGCTGGGGCTGCATACTCCAGGATTGGCCTGACATATGTGGTATACAAAGTTCTGAATGATTCTTTACACAAGTTTCTGAATGCCGTTCGTATGTTGGCCAGCCTGGCATATGCCGCTGATGTTATCCGCTTGATATGTGCTGCAGGAGACAGGTCTGGCGTGATATCAACCCCCAAGTCTTTTTCCTTCTCTGACTCCTGAAGAATTTCCTCTCCCAGATGATACCTTGTATCTGGCCTCCTGCTCCCTACACCTATCTTCATTACATTACATTTGGTTGGGTTAAACTCTAACAACCATTTGTTCGACCATTCCTTCAGCTTGTCTAGGTCTTCTTGAAGCCTCAAACAGTCCTCTTCTGTTTTAATCCTTCTCATAATTTTAGCATCGTCCGCAAACATTGAGAGAAATGAATCGATACCCTCCGGGAGATCATTTACATATATCAGAAACAAGATAGGACCGAGTACAGAACCCTGTGGGACTCCACTGGTGACTTCACGCCAATCGGAGGTCTCACCCCTCACCGTAACTCTCTGCTTCCTATTGTGTGTGTGTGTGTGTGTGTGTGTGTGTGTGTGTGTGTGTGTGTGTGTGTGTGTGTGTGTGTGTGTGTGTGTACTCACCTAGTTGTACTCACCTAGTTGTGTTTGCGGGGGTTGAGCTCTGGCTCTTTGGTCCCGCCTCTCAAACGTCAATCAACAGGTGTACAGATTCATGAG
>NC_091161.1:852718-919340 GCF_040958095.1 Procambarus clarkii | reverse complement strand
AGAGGAGGTCAAGAGACACCTGCTGGATCTGGATGTTAGAAAGGCGGTTGGTCCAGATGGGATCTCACCATGGGTACTGAAAGAGTGTGCAGAGGCACTTTGCTTGCCACTCTCCATAGTGTATAGTAAATCACTAGAGACGGGAGACCTACCAGAAATATGGAAGACGGCGAATGTGGTCCCAATATACAAAAAGGGCGACAGACAAGAGGCACTGAACTACAGGCCAGTGTCCTTGACTTGTATACCATGCAAGGTGATGGAGAAGATCGTGAGAAAAAACCTGGTAACACATCTGGAGAGAAGGGACTTCGTGACAAATCGCCAACATGGATTCAGGGAGGGTAAATCTTGCCTTACAGGCTTGATAGAATTCTACGATCAGGTGACACAGATTAAGCAAGAAAGAGAGGGCTGGGCGGACTGCATTTTCTTGGATTGTCGGAAAGCCTTTGATACAGTACCGCATAAGAGGCTGTTACATAAGCTGGAGAGACAGGCAGGTGTAGCTGGTAAGGTGCTCCAGTGGATAAGGGAGTATCTAAGCAATAGGAAGCAGAGAGTTACGGTGAGGGGTGAGACCTCCGATTGGCGTGAAGTCACCAGTGGAGTCCCACAGGGCTCTGTACTCGGTCCTATCTTGTTTCTGATATATGTAAATGATCTCCCGGAGGGTATCGATTCATTTCTCTCAATGTTTGCGGACGATGCTAAAATTATGAGAAGGATTAAAACAGAAGAGGACTGTTTGAGGCTTCAAGAAGACCTAGACAAGCTGAAGGAATGGTCGAACAAATGGTTGTTAGAGTTTAACCCAACCAAATGTAATGTAATGAAGATAGGTGTAGGGAGCAGGAGGCCAGATACAAGGTATCATCTGGGAGAGGAAATTCTTCAGGAGTCAGAGAAGGAAAAAGACTTGGGGGTTGATATCACGCCAGACCTGTCTCCTGCAGCACATATCAAGCGGATAACATCAGCGGCATATGCCAGGCTGGCCAACATACGAACGGCATTCAGAAACTTGTGTAAAGAATCATTCAGAACTTTGTATACCACATATGTCAGGCCAATCCTGGAGTATGCAGCCCCAGCATGGAGTCCATATCTAGTCAAGGATAAGACTAAACTGGAAAAGGTTCAAAGGTTTGCCACCAGACTAGTACCCGAGCTGAGAGGTATGAGCTACGAGGAGAGACTACAGGAATTAAACCTCACTTCGCTGGAAGACAGAAGAGTTAGGGGGGACATGATCACCACATTCAAGATTCTGAAGGGGATTGATAGGGTAGATAAAGACAGTCTATTTAACACAAGGGGAACACGCACAAGGGGACACAGGTGGAAACTGAGTGCCCAAATGAGCCACAGAGATATTAGAAAGAACTTTTTTAGTGTCAGAGTGGTTGACAAATGGAATGCATTAGGAAGTGATGTGGTGGAGGCTGACTCCATACACAGTTTCAAGTGTAGATATGACAGAGCCCGATAGGCTCATGAATCTGTACACCTGTTGATTGACGGTTGAGAGGCGGGACCAAAGAGCCAGAGCTCAACCCCCGCAAACACAACTAGGTGAGTACAACTAGGTGAGTACACACACACACACACACACACACACACACACACACACACACACACACACACACACACACACACACACACACACACTAGGAAGCAGAGAGTTACGGTGAGGGGTGAGACCTCCGATTGGCGTGAAGTCACCAGTGGAGTCCCACAGGGTTCTGTACTCGGTCCTATCTTGTTTCTGATATATGTAAATGATCTCCCGGAGGGTATCGATTCATTTCTCTCAATGTTTGCGGACGATGCTAAAATTATGAGAAGGATTAAAACAGAAGAGGACTGTTTGAGGCTTCAAGAAGACCTAGACAAGCTGAAGGAATGGTCGAACAAATGGTTGTTAGAGTTTAACCCAACCAAATGTAATGTAATGAAGATAGGTGTAGGGAGCAGGAGGCCAGATACAAGGTATCATCTGGGAGATTAAATTCTTCAGGAGTCAGAGAAGGAAAAAGACTTGGGGGTTGATATCACGCCAGACCTGTCTCCTGCAGCACATATCAAGCGGATAACATCAGCGGCATATGCCAGGCTGGCCAACATACGAACGGCATTCAGAAACTTGTGTAAAGAATCATTCAGAACTTTGTATACCACATATGTCAGGCCAATCCTAGAGTATGCAGCCCCAGCATGGAGTCCATATCTAGTCAAGGATAAGACTAAACTGGAAAAGGTTCAAAGGTTTGCCACCAGACTAGTACCCGAGCTGAGAGGTATGAGCAACGAGGAGAGACTACAGGAATTAAACCTCACTTCGCTGGAAGACAGAAGAGTTAGGGGGGACATGATCACCACATTCAAGATTCTGAAGGGGATTGATAGGGTAGATAAAGACAGTCTATTTAACACAAGGGGAACACGCACAAGGGGACACAGGTGGAAACTGAGTGCCCAAATGAGCCACAGAGATATTAGAAAGAACTTTTTTAGTGTCAGAGTGGTTGACAAATGGAATGCATTAGGAAGTGATGTGGTGGAGGCTGACTCCATACACAGCTTCAAGTGTAGATATGACAGAGCCCGATAGGCTCATGAATCTGTACACCTGTTGATTGACGGTTGAGAGGCGGGACCAAAGAGCCAGAGCTCAACCCCCGCAAACACAACTAGGTGAGTACAACTAGGTGAGTACAACTAGGTGAGTACACACACACACACACACACACACACACACACACACACACACACACACACACACACACACACACACACACACACACACACACACACACACACACACACACACACACACACACACACACTAGGAAGCAGAGAGTTACGGTGAGGGGTGAGACCTCCGATTGGCGTGAAGTCACCAGTGGAGTCCCACAGGGTTCTGTACTCGGTCCTATCTTGTTTCTGATATATGTAAATGATCTCCCGGAGGGTATCGATTCATTTCTCTCAATGTTTGCGGACGATGCTAAAATTATGAGAAGGATTAAAACAGAAGAGGACTGTTTGAGGCTTCAAGAAGACCTAGACAAGCTGAAGGAATGGTCGAACAAATGGTTGTTAGAGTTTAACCCAACCAAATGTAATGTAATGAAGATAGGTGTAGGGAGCAGGAGGCCAGATACAAGGTATCATCTGGGAGAGGAAATTCTTCAGGAGTTTGAGAAGGAAAAAGACTTGGGGGTTGATATCACGCCAGACCTGTCTCCTGCAGCACATATCAAGCGGATAACATCAGCGGCATATGCCAGGCTGGCCAACATACGAACGGCATTCAGAAACTTGTGTAAAGAATCATTCAGAACTTTGTATACCACATATGTCAGGCCAATCCTGGAGTATGCAGCCCCAGCATGGAGTCCATATCTAGTCAAGGATAAGACTAAACTGGAAAAGGTTCAAAGGTTTGCCACCAGACTAGTACCCGAGCTGAGAGGTATGAGCTACGAGGAGAGACTACAGGAATTAAACCTCACTTCGCTGGAAGACAGAAGAGTTAGGGGGACATGATCACCACATTCAAGATTCTGAAGGGGATTGATAGGGTAGATAAAGACAGTCTATTTAACACAAGGGGAACACGCACAAGGGGACACAGGTGGAAACTGAGTGCCCAAATGAGCCACAGAGATATTAGAAAGAACTTTTTTAGTGTCAGAGTGGTTGACAAATGGAATGCATTAGGAAGTGATGTGGTGGAGGCTGACTCCATACACAGTTTCAAGTGTAGATATGACAGAGCCCGATAGGCTCATGAATCTGTACACCTGTTGATTGACGGTTGAGAGGCGGGACCAAAGAGCCAGAGCTCAACCCCCGCAAACACAACTAGGTGAGTACAACTAGGTGAGTACACACACACACACACACACACACACACACACACACACACACACACACACACACACACACACACACACACACACACACACACACATACACACACACACTAGGAAGCAGAGAGTTACGGTGAGGGGTGAGACCTCTGACTGGCGTGAAGTCACCAGTGGAGTCCCACAGGGTTCTGTACTCGGTCCTATCTTGTTTCTGATATATGTAAATGATCTCCCGGAGGGTATCGATTCATTTCTCTCAATGTTTGCGGACGATGCTAAAATTATGAGAAGGATTAAAACAGAAGAGGACTGTTTGAGGCTTCAAGAAGACCTAGACAAGCTGAAGGAATGGTCGAACAAATGGTTGTTAGCGTTTAACCCAACCAAATGTAATGTAATGAAGATAGGTGTAGGGAGCAGGAGGCCAGATACAAGGTATCATCTGGGAGAGGAAATTCTTCAGGAGTCAGAGAAGGAAAAAGACTTGGGGGTTGATATCACGCCAGACCTGTCTCCTGCAGCACATATCAAGCGGATAACATCAGCGGCATATGCCAGGCTGGCCAACATACGAACGGCATTCAGAAACTTGTGTAAAGAATCATTCAGAACTTTGTATACCACATATGTCAGGCCAATCCTGGAGTATGCAGCCCCAGCATGGAGTCCATATCTAGTCAAGGATAAGACTAAACTGGAAAAGGTTCAAAGGTTTGCCACCAGACTAGTACCCGAGCTGAGAGGTATGAGCAACGAGGAGAGACTACAGGAATTAAACCTCACTTCGCTGGAAGACAGAAGAGTTAGGGGGGACATGATCACCACATTCAAGATTCTGAAGGGGATTGATAGGGTAGATAAAGACAGTCTATTTAACACAAGGGGAACACGCACAAGGGGACACAGGTGGAAACTGAGTGCCCAAATGAGCCACAGAGATATTAGAAAGAACTTTTTTAGTGTCAGAGTGGTTGACAAATGGAATGCATTAGGAAGTGATGTGGTGGAGGCTGACTCCATACACAGCTTCAAGTGTAGATATGACAGAGCCCGATTTGCTCATGAATCTGTACACCTGTTGATTAACGGTTGAGAGGCGGGACCAAAGAACCAGAGCTCAACCCCCGCAAACACAACTAGGTGAGTACAACTAAGTGAGTACACACACACACACACACACACACACACACACACACACACACACACACACACACACACACACACACACACACACACACACACACACACACACACACACACACACACACACACTAGGAAGCAGAGAGTTACGGTGAGGGGTGAGACCTCCGATTGGCGTGAAGTCACCAGTGGAGTCCCACAGGGTTCTGTACTCGGTCCTATCTTGTTTCTGATATATGTAAATGATCTCCCGGAGGGTATCGATTCATTTCTCTCAATGTTTGCGGACGATGCTAAAATTATGAGAAGGATTAAAACAGAAGAGGACTGTTTGAGGCTTCAAGAAGACCTAGACAAGCTGAAGGAATGGTCGAACAAATGGTTGTTAGAGTTTAACCCAACCAAATGTAATGTAATGAAGATAGGTGTAGGGAGCAGGAGGCCAGATACAAGGTATCATCTGGGAGAGGAAATTCTTCAGGAGTCAGAGAAGGAAAAAGACTTGGGGGTTGATATCACGCCAGACCTGTCTCCTGCAGCACATATCAAGCGGATAACATCAGCGGCATATGCCAGGCTGGCCAACATACGAACGGCATTCAGAAACTTGTGTAAAGAATCATTCAGAACTTTGTATACCACATATGTCAGGCCAATCCTGGAGTATGCAGCCCCAGCATGGAGTCCATATCTAGTCAAGGATAAGACTAAACTGGAAAAGGTTCAAAGGTTTGCCACCAGACTAGTACCCGAGCTGAGAGGTATGAGCTACGAGGAGAGACTACAGGAATTAAACCTCACTTCGCTGGAAGACAGAAGAGTTAGGGGGACATGATCACCACATTCAAGATTCTGAAGGGGATTGATAGGGTAGATAAAGACAGTCTATTTAACACAAGGGGAACACGCACAAGGGGACACAGGTGGAAACTGAGTGCCCAAATGAGCCACAGAGATATTAGAAAGAACTTTTTTAGTGTCAGAGTGGTTGACAAATGGAATGCATTAGGAAGTGATGTGGTGGAGGCTGACTCCATACACAGTTTCAAGTGTAGATATGACAGAGCCCGATAGGCTCATGAATCTGTACACCTGTTGATTGACGGTTGAGAGGCGGGACCAAAGAGCCAGAGCTCAACCCCCGCAAACACAACTAGGTGAGTACAACTAGGTGAGTACACACACACACACACACACACACACACACACACACACACACACACACACACACACACACACACACACACACACACACACACACACACACACACACACACATACACACACACACTAGGAAGCAGAGAGTTACGGTGAGGGGTGAGACCTCTGACTGGCGTGAAGTCACCAGTGGAGTCCCACAGGGTTCTGTACTCGGTCCTATCTTGTTTCTGATATATGTAAATGATCTCCCGGAGGGTATCGATTCATTTCTCTCAATGTTTGCGGACGATGCTAAAATTATGAGAAGGATTAAAACAGAAGAGGACTGTTTGAGGCTTCAAGAAGACCTAGACAAGCTGAAGGAATGGTCGAACAAATGGTTGTTAGAGTTTAACCCAACCAAATGTAATGTAATGAAGATAGGTGTAGGGAGCAGGAGGCCAGATACAAGGTATCATCTGGGAGAGGAAATTCTTCAGGAGTCAGAGAAGGAAAAAGACTTGGGGGTTGATATCACGCCAGACCTGTCTCCTGCAGCACATATCAAGCGGATAACATCAGCGGCATATGCCAGGCTGGCCAACATACGAACGGCATTCAGAAACTTGTGTAAAGAATCATTCAGAACTTTGTATACCACATATGTCAGGCCAATCCTGGAGTATGCAGCCCCAGCATGGAGTCCATATCTAGTCAAGGATAAGACTAAACTGGAAAAGGTTCAAAGGTTTGCCACCAGACTAGTACCCGAGCTGAGAGGTATGAGCAACGAGGAGAGACTACAGGAATTAAACCTCACTTCGCTGGAAGACAGAAGAGTTAGGGGGGACATGATCACCACATTCAAGATTCTGAAGGGGATTGATAGGGTAGATAAAGACAGTCTATTTAACACAAGGGGAACACGCACAAGGGGACACAGGTGGAAACTGAGTGCCCAAATGAGCCACAGAGATATTAGAAAGAACTTTTTTAGTGTCAGAGTGGTTGACAAATGGAATGCATTAGGAAGTGATGTGGTGGAGGCTGACTCCATACACAGCTTCAAGTGTAGATATGACAGAGCCCGATTTGCTCATGAATCTGTACACCTGTTGATTAACGGTTGAGAGGCGGGACCAAAGAACCAGAGCTCAACCCCCGCAAACACAACCAGGTGAGTACAACTAAGTGAGTACACACACACACACACACACACACACACACACACACACACACACACACACACACACACACACACACACACACACACACACACACACACACACACTAGGAAGCAGAGAGTTACGGTGAGGGGTGAGACCTCCGATTGGCGTGAAGTCACCAGTGGAGTCCCACAGGGTTCTGTACTCGGTCCTATCTTGTTTCTGATATATGTAAATGATCTCCCGGAGGGTATCGATTCATTTCTCTCAATGTTTGCGGACGATGCTAAAATTATGAGAAGGATTAAAACAGAAGAGGACTGTTTGAGGCTTCAAGAAGACCTAGACAAGCTGAAGGAATGGTCGAACAAATGGTTGTTAGAGTTTAACCCAACCAAATGTAATGTAATGAAGATAGGTGTAGGGAGCAGGAGGCCAGATACAAGGTATCATCTGGGAGAGGAAATTCTTCAGGAGTCAGAGAAGGAAAAAGACTTGGGGGTTGATATCACGCCAGACCTGTCTCCTGCAGCACATATCAAGCGGATAACATCAGCGGCATATGCCAGGCTGGCCAACATACGAACGGCATTCAGAAACTTGTGTAAAGAATCATTCAGAACTTTGTATACCACATATGTCAGGCCAATCCTGGAGTATGCAGCCCCAGCATGGAGTCCATATCTAGTCAAGGATAAGACTAAACTGGAAAAGGTTCAAAGGTTTGCCACCAGACTAGTACCCGAGCTGAGAGGTATGAGCTACGAGGAGAGACTACAGGAATTAAACCTCACTTCGCTGGAAGACAGAAGAGTTAGGGGGACATGATCACCACATTCAAGATTCTGAAGGGGATTGATAGGGTAGATAAAGACAGTCTATTTAACACAAGGGGAACACGCACAAGGGGACACAGGTGGAAACTGAGTGCCCAAATGAGCCACAGAGATATTAGAAAGAACTTTTTTAGTGTCAGAGTGGTTGACAAATGGAATGCATTAGGAAGTGATGTGGTGGAGGCTGACTCCATACACAGTTTCAAGTGTAGATATGACAGAGCCCGATAGGCTCATGAATCTGTACACCTGTTGATTGACGGTTGAGAGGCGGGACCAAAGAGCCAGAGCTCAACCCCCGCAAACACAACTAGGTGAGTACAACTAGGTGAGTACACACACACACACACACACACACACACACACACACACACACACACACACACACACACACACACACACACACACACACACACACACACACACACACATACACACACACACTAGGAAGCAGAGAGTTACGGTGAGGGGTGAGACCTCTGACTGGCGTGAAGTCACCAGTGGAGTCCCACAGGGTTCTGTACTCGGTCCTATCTTGTTTCTGATATATGTAAATGATCTCCCGGAGGGTATCGATTCATTTCTCTCAATGTTTGCGGACGATGCTAAAATTATGAGAAGGATTAAAACAGAAGAGGACTGTTTGAGGCTTCAAGAAGACCTAGACAAGCTGAAGGAATGGTCGAACAAATGGTTGTTAGAGTTTAACCCAACCAAATGTAATGTAATGAAGATAGGTGTAGGGAGCAGGAGGCCAGATACAAGGTATCATCTGGGAGAGGAAATTCTTCAGGAGTCAGAGAAGGAAAAAGACTTGGGGGGTTGATATCACGCCAGACCTGTCTCCTGCAGCACATATCAAGCGGATAACATCAGCGGCATATGCCAGGCTGGCCAACATACGAACGGCATTCAGAAACTTGTGTAAAGAATCATTCAGAACTTTGTATACCACATATGTCAGGCCAATCCTGGAGTATGCAGCCCCAGCATGGAGTCCATATCTAGTCAAGGATAAGACTAAACTGGAAAAGGTTCAAAGGTTTGCCACCAGACTAGTACCCGAGCTGAGAGGTATGAGCAACGAGGAGAGACTACAGGAATTAAACCTCACTTCGCTGGAAGACAGAAGAGTTAGGGGGGACATGATCACCACATTCAAGATTCTGAAGGGGATTGATAGGGTAGATAAAGACAGTCTATTTAACACAAGGGGAACACGCACAAGGGGACACAGGTGGAAACTGAGTGCCCAAATGAGCCACAGAGATATTAGAAAGAACTTTTTTAGTGTCAGAGTGGTTGACAAATGGAATGCATTAGGAAGTGATGTGGTGGAGGCTGACTCCATACACAGCTTCAAGTGTAGATATGACAGAGCCCGATTTGCTCATGAATCTGTACACCTGTTGATTAACGGTTGAGAGGCGGGACCAAAGAACCAGAGCTCAACCCCCGCAAACACAACTAGGTGAGTACAACTAAGTGAGTACACACACACACACACACACACACACACACACACACACACACACACACACACACACACACACACACACACACACACACACACACACACACACACACACACACTAGGAAGCAGAGAGTTACGGTGAGGGGTGAGACCTCCGATTGGCGTGAAGTCACCAGTGGAGTCCCACAGGGTTCTGTACTCGGTCCTATCTTGTTTCTGATATATGTAAATGATCTCCCGGAGGGTATCGATTCATTTCTCTCAATGTTTGCGGACGATGCTAAAATTATGAGAAGGATTAAAACAGAAGAGGACTGTTTGAGGCTTCAAGAAGACCTAGACAAGCTGAAGGAATGGTCGAACAAATGGTTGTTAGAGTTTAACCCAACCAAATGTAATGTAATGAAGATAGGTGTAGGGAGCAGGAGGTCAGATACAAGGTATCATCTGGGAGAGGAAATTCTTCAGGAGTCAGAGAAGGAAAAAGACTTGGGGGTTGATATCACGCCAGACCTGTCTCCTGCAACACATATCAAGCGGATAACATCAGCGGCATATGCCAGGCTGGCCAACATACGAACGGCATTCAGAAACTTGTGTAAAGAATCATTCAGAACTTTGTATACCACATATGTCAGGCCAATCCTGGAGTATGCAGCCCCAGCATGGAGTCCATATCTAGTCAAGGATAAGACTAAACTGGAAAAGGTTCAAAGGTTTGCCACCAGACTAGTACCCGAGCTGAGAGGTATGAGCAACGAGGAGAGACTACAGGAATTAAACCTCACTTCGCTGGAAGACAGAAGAGTTAGGGGGGACATGATCACCACATTCAAGATTCTGAAGGGGATTGATAGGGTAGATAAAGACAGTCTATTTAACACAAGGGGAACACGCACAAGGGGACACAGGTGGAAACTGAGTGCCCAAATGAGCCACAGAGATATTAGAAAGAACTTTTTTAGTGTCAGAGTGGTTGACAAATGGAATGCATTAGGAAGTGATGTGGTGGAGGCTGACTCCATACACAGCTTCAAGTGTAGATATGACAGAGCCCGATTTGCTCATGAATCTGTACACCTGTTGATTAACGGTTGAGAGGCGGGACCAAAGAACCAGAGCTCAACCCCCGCAAACACAACTAGGTGAGTACAACTAAGTGAGTACACACACACACACACACACACACACACACACACACACACACACACACACACACACACACACACACACACACACACACACACACACACACACACACACACACACTAGGAAGCAGAGAGTTACGGTGAGGGGTGAGACCTCCGATTGGCGTGAAGTCACCAGTGGAGTCCCACAGGGTTCTGTACTCGGTCCTATCTTGTTTCTGATATATGTAAATGATCTCCCGGAGGGTATCGATTCATTTCTCTCAATGTTTGCGGACGATGCTAAAATTATGAGAAGGATTAAAACAGAAGAGGACTGTTTGAGGCTTCAAGAAGACCTAGACAAGCTGAAGGAATGGTCGAACAAATGGTTGTTAGAGTTTAACCCAACCAAATGTAATGTAATGAAGATAGGTGTAGGGAGCAGGAGGTCAGATACAAGGTATCATCTGGGAGAGGAAATTCTTCAGGAGTCAGAGAAGGAAAAAGACTTGGGGGTTGATATCACGCCAGACCTGTCTCCTGCAACACATATCAAGCGGATAACATCAGCGGCATATGCCAGGCTGGCCAACATACGAACGGCATTCAGAAACTTGTGTAAAGAATCATTCAGAACTTTGTATACCACATATGTCAGGCCAATCCTGGAGTATGCAGCCCCAGCATGGAGTCCATATCTAGTCAAGGATAAGACTAAACTGGAAAAGGTTCAAAGGTTTGCCACCAGACTAGTACCCGAGCTGAGAGGTATGAGCAACGAGGAGAGACTACAGGAATTAAACCTCACTTCGCTGGAAGACAGAAGAGTTAGGGGGGACATGATCACCACATTCAAGATTCTGAAGGGGATTGATAGGGTAGATAAAGACAGTCTATTTAACACAAGGGGAACACGCACAAGGGGACACAGGTGGAAACTGAGTGCCCAAATGAGCCACAGAGATATTAGAAAGAACTTTTTTAGTGTCAGAGTGGTTGACAAATGGAATGCATTAGGAAGTGATGTGGTGGAGGCTGACTCCATACACAGCTTCAAGTGTAGATATGACAGAGCCCGATAGGCTCATGAATCTGTACACCTGTTGATTGACGGTTGAGAGGCGGGACCAAAGAGCCAGAGCTCAACCCCCGCAAACACAACTAGGTGAGTACAACTAGGTGAGTACAACTAGGTGAGTACACACACACACACACACACACACACACACACACACACACACACACACACACACACACACACACACACACACACACACACACACTAGGAAGCAGAGAGTTACGGTGAGGGGTGAGACCTCCGATTGGCGTGAAGTCACCAGTGGAGTCCCACAGGGTTCTGTACTCGGTCCTATCTTGTTTCTGATATATGTATATGATCTCCCGGAGGGTATCGATTCATTTCTCTCAATGTTTGCGGACGATGCTAAAATTATGAGAAGGATTAAAACAGAAGAGGACTGTTTGAGGCTTCAAGAAGACCTAGACAACCTGAAGGAATGGTCGAACAAATGGTTGTTAGAGTTTAACCCAACCAAATGTAATGTAATGAAGATAGGTGTAGGGAGCAGGAGGCCAGATACAAGGTATCATCTGGGAGAGGAAAGTCTTCAGGAGTCAGAGAAGGAAAAAGACTTGGGGGTTGATATCACGCCAGACCTGTCTCCTGCAGCACATATCAAGCTGATAACATCAGCGGCATATGCCAGGCTGGCCAACATACGAACGGCATTCAGAAACTTGTGTAAAGAATCATTCAGAACTTTGTATACCACATATGTCAGGCCAATCCTGGAGTATGCAGCCCCAGCATGGAGTCCATATCTAGTCAAGGATAAGACTAAACTGGAAAAGGTTCAAAGGTTTGCCACCAGACTAGTACCCGAGCTGAGAGGTATGAGCTACGAGGAGAGACTACAGGAATTAAACCTCACTTCGCTGGAAGACAGAAGAGTTAGGGGGGACATGATCACCACATTCAAGATTCTGAAGGGGATTGATAGGGTAGATAAAGACAGTCTATTTAACACAAGGGGAACACGCACAAGGGGACACAGGTGGAAACTGAGTGCCCAAATGAGCCACAGAGATATTAGAAAGAACTTTTTTAGTGTCAGAGTGGTTGACAAATGGAATGCATTAGGAAGTGATGTGGTGGAGGCTGACTCCATACACAGTTTCAAGTGTAGATATGACAGAGCCCGATAGGCTCATGAATCTGTACACCTGTTGATTGACGGTTGAGAGGCGGGACCAAAGAGCCAGAGCTCAACCCCCGCAAACACAACTAGGTGAGTACAACTAGGTGAGTACAACTAGGTGAGTACACACACACACACACACACACACACACACACACACACACACACACACACACACACACACACACACACACACACACACTAGGAAGCAGAGAGTTACGGTGAGGGGTGAGACCTCCGATTGGCGTGAAGTCACCAGTGGAGTCCCACAGGGTTCTGTACTCGGTCCTATCTTGTTTCTGATATATGTATATGATCTCCCGGAGGGTATCGATTCATTTCTCTCAATGTTTGCGGACGATGCTAAAATTATGAGAAGGATTAAAACAGAAGAGGACTGTTTGAGGCTTCAAGAAGACCTAGACAAGCTGAAGGAATGGTCGAACAAATGGTTGTTAGAGTTTAACCCAACCAAATGTAATGTAATGAAGATAGGTGTAGGGAGCAGGAGGCCAGATACAAGGTATCATCTGGGAGAGGAAAGTCTTCAGGAGTCAGAGAAGGAAAAAGACTTGGGGGTTGATATCACGCCAGACCTGTCTCCTGCAGCACATATCAAGCTGATAACATCAGCGGCATATGCCAGGCTGGCCAACATACGAACGGCATTCAGAAACTTGTGTAAAGAATCATTCAGAACTTTGTATACCACATATGTCAGGCCAATCCTGGAGTATGCAGCCCCAGCATGGAGTCCATATCTAGTCAAGGATAAGACTAAACTGGAAAAGGTTCAAAGGTTTGCCACCAGACTAGTACCCGAGCTGAGAGGTATGAGCTACGAGGAGAGACTACAGGAATTAAACCTCACTTCGCTGGAAGACAGAAGAGTTAGGGGGGACATGATCACCACATTCAAGATTCTGAAGGGGATTGATAGGGTAGATAAAGACAGTCTATTTAACACAAGGGGAACACGCACAAGGGGACACAGGTGGAAACTGAGTGCCCAAATGAGCCACAGAGATATTAGAAAGAACTTTTTTAGTGTCAGAGTGGTTGACAAATGGAATGCATTAGGAAGTGATGTGGTGGAGGCTGACTCCATACACAGTTTCAAGTGTAGATATGACAGAGCCCGATAGGCTCATGAATCTGTACACCTGTTGATTGACGGTTGAGAGGCGGGACCAAAGAGCCAGAGCTCAACCCCCGCAAACACAACTAGGTGAGTACAACTAGGTGAGTACACACACACACACACACACACACACACACACACACACACACACACACACACACACACACACACACACACACACACACAGGGTGATGCATTAGCGGGTGATGTGGTGGAGGCTGACTCCATACACAGTTTCAAGTGTAGATATGACAGAGCCCGATAGGCTCAGGAATCTGTACACCTGTTGATTGACGGTTGAGAGGCGGGACCAAAGAGCCAGAGCTCAACCCCCGCAAACACAACTAGGTGAGTACAACTAGGTGAGTACACACACACACACACACACACACACACACACACACACACACACACACACACACACACACACACACACACACACACACACACACACACAATAGGAAGCAGAGAGTTACGGTGAGGGGTGAGACCTCCGATTGGCGTGAAGTCACCAGTGGAGTCCCACAGGGTTCTGTACTCGGTCCTATCTTGTTTCTGATATATATAAATGATCTCCCGGAAGGTATCGATTCATTTCTCTCAATGTTTGCGGACGATGCTAAAATTATGAGAAGGATTAAAACAGAAGAGGACTGTTTGAGGCTTCAAGAAGACCTAGACAAGCTGAAGGAATGGTCGAACAAATGGTTGTTAGAGTTTAACCCAACCAAATGTAATGTAATGAAGATAGGTGTAGGGAGCAGGAGGCCAGATACAAGGTATCATCTGGGAGAGGAAATTCTTCAGGAGTCAGAGAAGGAAAAAGACTTGGGGGTTGATATCACGCCAGACCTGTCTCCTGCAGCACATATCAAGCGGATAACATCAGCGGCATATGCCAGGCTGGCCAACATACGAACGGCATTCAGAAACTTGTGTAAAGAATCATTCAGAACTTTGTATACCACATATGTCAGGCCAATCCTGGAGTATGCAGCCCCAGCATGGAGTCCATATCTAGTCAAGGATAAGACTAAACTGGAAAAGGTTCAAAGGTTTGCCACCAGACTAGTACCCGAGCTGAGAGGTATGAGCTACGAGGAGAGACTACAGGAATTAAACCTCACTTCGCTGGAAGACAGAAGAGTTAGGGGGGACATGATCACCACATTCAAGATTCTGAAGGGGATTGATAGGGTAGATAAAGACAGTCTATTTAACACAAGGGGAACACGCACAAGGGGACACAGGTGGAAACTGAGTGCCCAAATGAGCCACAGAGATATTAGAAAGAACTTTTTTAGTGTCAGAGTGGTTGACAAATGGAATGCATTAGGAAGTGATGTGGTGGAGGCTGACTCCATACACAGTTTCAAGTGTAGATATGACAGAGCCCGATAGGCTCATGAATCTGTACACCTGTTGATTGACGGTTGAGAGGCTGGACCAAAGAGCCAGAGCTCAACCCCCGCAAACACAACTAGGTGAGTACAACTAGGTGAGTACACGCACACACACACACACACACACACACACACACACACACACACACACACACACACACACACACACACACACACTAGGAAGCAGAGAGTTACGGTGAGGGGTGAGACCTCCGATTGGCGTGAAGTCACCAGTGGAGTCCCACAGGGTTCTGTACTCGGTCCTATCTTGTTTCTGATATATGTAAATGATCTCCCGGAGGGTATCGATTCATTTCTCTCAATGTTTGCGGACGATGCTAAAATTATGAGAAGGATTAAAACAGAAGAGGACTGTTTGAGGCTTCAAGAAGACCTAGACAAGCTGAAGGAATGGTCGAACAAATGGTTGTTAGAGTTTAACCCAACCAAATGTAATGTAATGAAGATAGGTGTAGGGAGCAGGAGGCCAGATACAAGGTATCATCTGGGAGAGGAAATTCTTCAGGAGTCAGAGAAGGAAAAAGACTTGGGGGTTGATATCACGCCAGACCTGTCTCCTGCAGCACATATCAAGCGGATAACATCAGCGGCATATGCCAGGCTGGCCAACATACGAACGGCATTCAGAAACTTGTGTAAAGAATCATTCAGAACTTTGTATACCACATATGTCAGGCCAATCCTGGAGTATGCAGCCCCAGCATGGAGTCCATATCTAGTCAAGGATAAGACTAAACTGGAAAAGGTTCAAAGGTTTGCCACCAGACTAGTACCCGAGCTGAGAGGTATGAGCTACGAGGAGAGACTACAGGAATTAAACCTCACTTCGCTGGAAGACAGAAGAGTTAGGGGGGACATGATCACCACATTCAAGATTCTGAAGGGGATTGATAGGGTAGATAAAGACAGTCTATTTAACACAAGGGGAACACGCACAAGGGGACACAGGTGGAAACTGAGTGCCCAAATGAGCCACAGAGATATTAGAAAGAACTTTTTTAGTGTCAGAGTGGTTGACAAATGGAATGCATTAGGAAGTGATGTGGTGGAGGCTGACTCCATACACAGTTTCAAGTGTAGATATGACAGAGCCCGATAGGCTCATGAATCTGTACACCTGTTGATTGACGGTTGAGAGGCTGGACCAAAGAGCCAGAGCTCAACCCCCGCAAACACAACTAGGTGAGTACAACTAGGTGAGTACACACACACACACACACACACACACACACACACACACACACACACACACACACACACACACACACACACACACTAGGAAGCAGAGAGTTACGGTGAGGGGTGAGACCTCCGATTGGCGTGAAGTCACCAGTGGAGTCCCACAGGGTTCTGTACTCGGTCCTATCTTGTTTCTGATATATGTAAATGATCTCCCGGAGGGTATCGATTCATTTCTCTCAATGTTTGCGGACGATGCTAAAATTATGAGAAGGATTAAAACAGAAGAGGACTGTTTGAGGCTTCAAGAAGACCTAGACAAGCTGAAGGAATGGTCGAACAAATGGTTGTTAGAGTTTAACCCAACCAAATGTAATGTAATGAAGATAGGTGTAGGGAGCAGGAGGCCAGATACAAGGTATCATCTGGGAGAGGAAATTCTTCAGGAGTCAGAGAAGGAAAAAGACTTGGGGGTTGATATCACGCCAGACCTGTCTCCTGCAGCACATATCAAGCGGATAACATCAGCGGCATATGCCAGGCTGGCCAACATACGAACGGCATTCAGAAACTTGTGTAAAGAATCATTCAGAACTTTGTATACCACATATGTCAGGCCAATCCTGGAGTATGCAGCCCCAGCATGGAGTCCATATCTAGTCAAGGATAAGACTAAACTGGAAAAGGTTCAAAGGTTTGCCACCAGACTAGTACTCGAGCTGAGAGGTATGAGCAACGAGGAGAGACTACAGGAATTAAACCTCACTTCGCTGGAAAACAGAAGAGTTAGGGGGGACATGATGACCACATTCAAGATTCTGAAGGGGATTGATAGGGTAGATAAAGACAGTCTATTTAACACAAGGGGAACACGCACAAGGGGACACAGGTGGAAACTGAGTGCCCAAATGAGCCACAGAGATATTAGAAAGAACTTTTTTAGTGTCAGAGTGGTTGACAAATGGAATGCATTAGGAAGTGATGTGGTGGAGGCTGACTCCATACACAGTTTCAAGTGTAGATATGACAGAGCCCGATAGGCTCATGAATCTGTACACCTGTTGATTGACGGTTGAGAGGCGGGACCAAAGAGCCAGAGCTCAACCCCCGCAAACACAACTAGATGAGTACAACTAGGTGAGTACACACACACACACACACACACACACACACACACACACACACACACACACACACACACACACACACACACACACACACACACACACACACACACACACACATACACACACACACACACACACACACACACACACACACACACACACACACACACACACACACACACACACACACACACACACACACTAGGAAGCAGAGAGTTACGGTGAGGGGTGAGACCTCCGATTGGCGTGAAGTCACCAGTGGAGTCCCACAGGGTTCTGTACTCGGTCCTATCTTGTTTCTGATATATGTAAATGATCTCCCGGAGGGTATCGATTCATTTCTCTCAATGTTTGCGGACGATGCTAAAATTATGAGAAGGATTAAAACAGAAGAGGACTGTTTGAGGCTTCAAGAAGACCTAGACAAGCTGAAGGAATGGTCGAACAAATGGTTGTTAGAGTTTAACCCAACCAAATGTAATGTAATGAAGATAGGTGTAGGGAGCAGGAGGCCAGATACAAGGTATCATCTGGGAGAGGAAATTCTTCAGGAGTCAGAGAAGGAAAAAGACTTGGGGGTTGATATCACGCCAGACCTGTCTCCTGCAGCACATATCAAGCGGATAACATCAGCGGCATATGCCAGGCTGGCCAACATACGAACGGCATTCAGAAACTTGTGTAAAGAATCATTCAGAACTTTGTATACCACATATGTCAGGCCAATCCTGGAGTATGCAGCCCCAGCATGGAGTCCATATCTAGTCAAGGATAAGACTAAACTGGAAAAGGTTCAAAGGTTTGCCACCAGACTAGTACTCAAGCTGAGAGGTATGAGCAACGAGGAGAGACTACAGGAATTAAACCTCACTTCGCTGGAAGACAGAAGAGTTAGGGGGGACATGATCACCACATTCAAGATTCTGAAGGGGATTGATAGGGTAGATAAAGACAGTCTATTTAACACAAGGGGAACACGCACAAGGGGACACAGGTGGAAACTGAGTGCCCAAATGAGCCACAGAGATATTAGAAAGAACTTTTTTAGTGTCAGAGTGGTTGACAAATGGAATGCATTAGGAAGTGATGTGGTGGAGGCTGACTCCATACACAGTTTCAAGTGTAGATATTACAGAGCCCGATAGGCTCATGAATCTGTACACCTGTTGATTGACGGTTGAGAGGCGGGACCAAAGAGCCAGAGCTCAACCCCCGCAAACACAACTAGATGAGTACAACTAGGTGAGTACACACACACACACACACACACACACACACACACACACACACACACACACACACACACACACACACACACACACACACACACACACACACACACACACACACACACACTAGGAAGCAGAGAGTTACGGTGAGGGGTGAGACCTCCGATTGGCGTGGTCACCAGTGGAGTCCCACAGGGTTCTGTACTCGGTCCTATCTTGTTTCTGATATATGTAAATGATCTCCCGGAGGGTATCGATTCATTTCTCTCAATGTTTGCGGACGATGCTAAAATTATGAGAAGGATTAAAACAGAAGAGGACTGTTTGAGGCTTCAAGAAGACCTAGACAAGCTGAAGGAATGGTCGAACAAATGGTTGTTAGAGTTTAACCCAACCAAATGTAATGTAATGAAGATAGGTGTAGGGAGCAGGAGGCCAGATACAAGGTATCATCTGGGAGAGGAAATTCTTCAGGAGTCAGAGAAGGAAAAAGACTTGGGGGTTGATATCACGCCAGACCTGTCTCCTGCAGCCCATATCAAGCGGATAACATCAGCGGCATATGCCAGGCTGGCCAACATACGAACGGCATTCAGAAACTTGTGTAAAGAATCATTCAGAACTTTGTATACCACATATGTCAGGCCAATCCTGGAGTATGCAGCCCCAGCATGGAGTCCATATCTAGTCAAGGATAAGACTAAACTGGAAAAGGTTCAAAGGTTTGCCACCAGACTAGTACCCGAGCTGAGAGGTATGAGCAACGAGGAGAGACTACAGGAATTAAACCTCACTTCGCTGGAAGACAGAAGAGTTAGGGGGGACATGATCACCACATTCAAGATTCTGAAGGGGATTGATAGGGTAGATAAAGACAGTCTATTTAACACAAGGGGAACACGCACAAGGGGACACAGGTGGAAACTGAGTGCCCAAATGAGCCACAGAGATATTAGAAAGAACTTTTTTAGTGTCAGAGTGGTTGACAAATGGAATGCATTAGGAAGTGATGTGGTGGAGGCTGACTCCATACACAGTTTCAAGAGTAGATATGACAGAGCCCGATAGGCTCATGAATCTGTACACCTGTTGATTGACGGTTGAGAGGCGGGACCAAAGAGCCAGAGCTCAACCCCCGCAAACACAACTAGGTGAGTACAACTAGGTGAGTACACACACACACACACACACACACACACACACACACACACACACACACACACAGGGTGATGCATTAGGGGGTGATGTGGTGGAGGCTGACTCCATACACAGTTTCAAGTGTAGATATGACAGAGCCCGATAGGCTCAGGAATCTGTACACCTGTTGATTGACGGTTGAGAGGCGGGACCAAAGAGCCAGAGCTCAACCCCCGCAAACACAACTAGGTGAGTACAACTAGGTGAGTACACACACACACACACACACACACACACACACACACACACACACACACACACACACACACACACACACACACACACACACACACACACACACAATAGGAAGCAGAGAGTTACGGTGAGGGGTGAGACCTCCGATTGGCGTGAAGTCACCAGTGGAGTCCCACAGGGTTCTGTACTCGGTCCTATCTTGTTTCTGATATATATAAATGATCTCCCGGAAGGTATCGATTCATTTCTCTCAATGTTTGCGGACGATGCTAAAATTATGAGAAGGATTAAAACAGAAGAGGACTGTTTGAGGCTTCAAGAAGACCTAGACAAGCTGAAGGAATGGTCGAACAAATGGTTGTTAGAGTTTAACCCAACCAAATGTAATGTAATGAAGATAGGTGTAGGGAGCAGGAGGCCAGATACAAGGTATCATCTGGGAGAGGAAATTCTTCAGGAGTCAGAGAAGGAAAAAGACTTGGGGGTTGATATCACGCCAGACCTGTCTCCTGCAGCACATATCAAGCGGATAACATCAGCGGCATATGCCAGGCTGGCCAACATACGAACGGCATTCAGAAACTTGTGTAAAGAATCATTCAGAACTTTGTATACCACATATGTCAGGCCAATCCTGGAGTATGCAGCCCCAGCATGGAGTCCATATCTAGTCAAGGATAAGACTAAACTGGAAAAGGTTCAAAGGTTTGCCACCAGACTAGTACCCGAGCTGAGAGGTATGAGCAACGAGGAGAGACTACAGGAATTAAACCTCACTTCGCTGGAAGACAGAAGAGTTAGGGGGGACATGATCACCACATTCAAGATTCTGAAGGGGATTGATAGGGTAGATAAAGACAGTCTATTTAACACAAGGGGAACACGCACAAGGGGACACAGGTGGAAACTGAGTGCCCAAATGAGCCACAGAGATATTAGAAAGAACTTTTTTAGTGTCAGAGTGGTTGACAAATGGAATGCATTAGGAAGTGATGTGGTGGAGGCTGACTCCATACACAGTTTCAAGTGTAGATATGACAGAGCCCGATAGGCTCATGAATCTGTACACCTGTTGATTGACGGTTGAGAGGCGGGACCAAAGAGCCAGAGCTCAACCCCCGCAAACACAACTAGATGAGTACAACTAGGTGAGTACACACACACACACACACACACACACACACACACACACACACACACACACACACACACACACACACACACACACACACACACACACACACACACACACACACACACTAGGAAGCAGAGAGTTACGGTGAGGGGTGAGACCTCCGATTGGCGTGAAGTCACCAGTGGAGTCCCACAGGGTTCTGTACTCGGTCCTATCTTGTTTCTGATATATGTAAATGATCTCCCGGAGGGTATCGATTCATTTCTCTCAATGTTTGCGGACGATGCTAAAATTATGAGAAGGATTAAAACAGAAGAGGACTGTTTGAGGCTTCAAGAAGACCTAGACAAGCTGAAGGAATGGTCGAACAAATGGTTGTTAGAGTTTAACCCAACCAAATGTAATGCAATGAAGATAGGTGTAGGGAGCAGGAGGCCAGATACAAGGTATCATCTGGGAGAGGAAATTCTTCAGGAGTCAGAGAAGGAAAAAGACTTGGGGGTTGATATCACGCCAGACCTGTCTCCTGCAGCACATATCAAGCGGATAACATCAGCGGCATATGCCAGGCTGGCCAACATACGAACGGCATTCAGAAACTTGTGTAAAGAATCATTCAGAACTTTGTATACCACATATGTCAGGCCAATCCTGGAGTATGCAGCCCCAGCATGGAGTCCATATCTAGTCAAGGATAAGACTAAACTGGAAAAGGTTCAAAGGTTTGCCACCAGACTAGTACCCGAGCTGAGAGGTATGAGCAACGAGGAGAGACTACAGGAATTAAACCTCACTTCGCTGGAAGACAGAAGAGTTAGGGGGGACATGATCACCACATTCAAGATTCTGAAGGGGATTGATAGGGTAGATAAAGACAGTCTATTTAACACAAGGGGAACACGCACAAGGGGACACAGGTGGAAACTGAGTGCCCAAATGAGCCACAGAGATATTAGAAAGAACTTTTTTAGTGTCAGAGTGGTTGACAAATGGAATGCATTAGGAAGTGATGTGGTGGAGGCTGACTCCATACACAGTTTCAAGTGTAGATATGACAGAGCCCGATAGGCTCATGAATCTGTACACCTGTTGATTGACGGTTGAGAGGCGGGACCAAAGAGCCAGAGCTCAACCCCCGCAAACACAACTAGGTGAGTACAACTAGGTGAGTACACACACACACACACACACACACACACACACACACACACACACACACACACACACACAGGGTGATGCATTAGGGGGTGATGTGGTGGAGGCTGACTCCATACACAGTTTCAAGTGTAGATATGACAGAGCCCGATAGGCTCAGGAATCTGTACACCTGTTGATTGACGGTTGAGAGGCGGGACCAAAGAGCCAGAGCTCAACCCCCGCAAACACAACTAGGTGAGTACAACTAGGTGAGTACACACACACACACACACACACACACACACACACACACACACACACACACACACACACACACACACACACACACACACACACACACACACACACACAATAGGAAGCAGAGAGTTACGGTGAGGGGTGAGACCTCCGATTGGCGTGAAGTCACCAGTGGAGTCCCACAGGGTTCTGTACTCGGTCCTATCTTGTTTCTGATATATATAAATGATCTCCCGGAAGGTATCGATTCATTTCTCTCAATGTTTGCGGACGATGCTAAAATTATGAGAAGGATTAAAACAGAAGAGGACTGTTTGAGGCTTCAAGAAGACCTAGACAAGCTGAAGGAATGGTCGAACAAATGGTTGTTAGAGTTTAACCCAACCAAATGTAATGTAATGAAGATAGGTGTAGGGAGCAGGAGGCCAGATACAAGGTATCATCTGGGAGAGGAAATTCTTCAGGAGTCAGAGAAGGAAAAAGACTTGGGGGTTGATATCACGCCAGACCTGTCTCCTGCAGCACATATCAAGCGGATAACATCAGCGGCATATGCCAGGCTGGCCAACATACGAACGGCATTCAGAAACTTGTGTAAAGAATCATTCAGAACTTTGTATACCACATATGTCAGGCCAATCCTGGAGTATGCAGCCCCAGCATGGAGTCCATATCTAGTCAAGGATAAGACTAAACTGGAAAAGGTTCAAAGGTTTGCCACCAGACTAGTACCCGAGCTGAGAGGTATGAGCAACGAGGAGAGACTACAGGAATTAAACCTCACTTCGCTGGAAGACAGAAGAGTTAGGGGGGACATGATCACCACATTCAAGATTCTGAAGGGGATTGATAGGGTAGATAAAGACAGTCTATTTAACACAAGGGGAACACGCACAAGGGGACACAGGTGGAAACTGAGTGCCCAAATGAGCCACAGAGATATTAGAAAGAACTTTTTTAGTGTCAGAGTGGTTGACAAATGGAATGCATTAGGAAGTGATGTGGTGGAGGCTGACTCCATACACAGTTTCAAGTGTAGATATGACAGAGCCCGATAGGCTCATGAATCTGTACACCTGTTGATTGACGGTTGAGAGGCGGGACCAAAGAGCCAGAGCTCAACCCCCGCAAACACAACTAGATGAGTACAACTAGGTGAGTACACACACACACACACACACACACACACACACACACACACACACACACACACACACACACACACACACACACACACACTAGGAAGCAGAGAGTTACGGTGAGGGGTGAGACCTCCGATTGGCGTGAAGTCACCAGTGGAGTCCCACAGGGTTCTGTACTCGGTCCTATCTTGTTTCTGATATATGTAAATGATCTCCCGGAGGGTATCGATTCATTTCTCTCAATGTTTGCGGACGATGCTAAAATTATGAGAAGGATTAAAACAGAAGAGGACTGTTTGAGGCTTCAAGAAGACCTAGACAAGCTGAAGGAATGGTCGAACAAATGGTTGTTAGAGTTTAACCCAACCAAATGTAATGTAATGAAGATAGGTGTAGGGAGCAGGAGGCCAGATACAAGGTATCATCTGGGAGAGGAAATTCTTCAGGAGTCAGAGAAGGAAAAAGACTTGGGGGTTGATATCACGCCAGACCTGTCTCCTGCAGCACATATCAAGCGGATAACATCAGCGGCATATGCCAGGCTGGCCAACATACGAACGGCATTCAGAAACTTGTGTAAAGAATCATTCAGAACTTTGTATACCACATATGTCAGGCCAATCCTGGAGTATGCAGCCCCAGCATGGAGTCCATATCTAGTCAAGGATAAGACTAAACTGGAAAAGGTTCAAAGGTTTGCCACCAGACTAGTACCCGAGCTGAGAGGTATGAGCAACGAGGAGAGACTACAGGAATTAAACCTCACTTCGCTGGAAGACAGAAGAGTTAGGGGGGACATGATCACCACATTCAAGATTCTGAAGGGGATTGATAGGGTAGATAAAGACAGTCTATTTAACACAAGGGGAACACGCACAAGGGGACACAGGTGGAAACTGAGTGCCCAAATGAGCCACAGAGATATTAGAAAGAACTTTTTTAGTGTCAGAGTGGTTGACAAATGGAATGCATTAGGAAGTGATGTGGTGGAGGCTGACTCCATACACAGTTTCAAGTGTAGATATGACAGAGCCCGATAGGCTCATGAATCTGTACACCTGTTGATTGACGGTTGAGAGGCGGGACCAAAGAGCCAGAGCTCAACCCCCGCAAACACAACTAGGTGAGTACAACTAGGTGAGTACACACACACACACACACACACACACACACACACACACACACACACACACACACACACACACACACACACACACACACACACACACACACACACACACACACACACACACACACAGCTGCTGGTCATGGGGGACCTAAATCACGGAGAGATAGATTGGGAAACGAGGAATCCCCATGGCGGGGAGGAGACCTGGGGAGCGAAGCTGGTAGACGTTATTGACAGGAATTTCCTAACACAGCATGTGAAAGAAGATACTAGGGAAAGAGGAGGGGATACGCCCAGCCTATTAGATCTCATTATCACTCAGAATGTAGAAGACATCGAGCAGTTGGAACATGAAATACCACTAGGAGCTAGTGACCATTGTGTCCTAGCCTTTGACTACATGATGGAGCTTAAAATTGTGACCAAAGGACAAGAGGTCCGGGAAAGGAGACTTGATTACAGAAAAGGGGACTACAGAAGGATAAGGGACTACCTGGGAGAAGTGCAGTGGGAGGAAGAACTTAGAGGAAAAACAGTGCAAGGTATGATGAACCAAGTCATATTGAAATGCAAGGAGGCTGAAGATAGATTTATTCCAACAATAAAGGAAAAAAGCAGGAGGGAATATAATAACCCATGGTTTAATAGACAGTGTCAGGAAGCAAAGGTGAGAAGCAGGAGGGAGTGGAGGAAGTACAGAAGGCAAAGGACAGAGGACAACAGGATTAGATGTAACAGAGCTAGGAATGATTACATTAACATAAGACGAGTGTCGGAAAGAAATTATGAGAACGATATTGCAGTCAAAGCGAAAAAGCAACCAAAATTACTACATAGCCATATAAGAAGGAAGATGTCGGTAAATGACCAAGTGACAAGACTGAGGAAAACAGAAGGGGCATATACAGAAAGCGACAAGGAAATCTGCGAGGTACTGAATGCAAAATTCCATGGAGTGTTCACTACCGAGCCTGAGCAGCTCCCATTGTTAGAAGAGATTACCCAAGATGAAAGACTATCAGATATAGAGGTGACAGCAGAGGATGTAATGAAACAGTTGACAACACTGGATGCAAATAAAGCTGTTGGACCAGACAAAGTATCACCGTGGATACTTAAAGAGGCAGCGCAGGCTCTCAGCGTGCCTCTGGCAATGATCTTCAATGAGTCACTTATGTCGGGAGAATTGCCCAGTTGCTGGAAGGAGGCAAATGTCGTACCGATTTTCAAAAAGGGGGATAGGGAGGAGGCACTTAACTACAGACCCGTATCACTGACAAGCATCCCCTGCAAAATACTTGAAAGAATAATTAGGCTAAGACTTGTTGAGCACCTGGAGAGCATTGGGTTTGTAAACAAGCACCAACATGGGTTCTGGACAGGGAAATCATGCCTAACAAACCTTTTAGAATTCTATGATAAAGTAACAAGGATAAGGCAGGACAGAGAAGGCTGGGCAGACTGCATATTTCTTGACTGCCAAAAGGCCTTTGATACGGTACCGCACATGAGACTGCTATACAAACTTGAGAGGCAGGCAGGAGTAAGCGGAAAGGCCCTAGTATGGGTGAAGAACTACCTAACAGGAAGGAGCCAGAGGGTAATGGTAAGGGGCGAAAAGTCGGACTGGCGAACAGTAACAAGTGGAGTACCTCAAGGATCGGTGCTGGGACCAATCCTCTTTCTAATTTACGTAAATGATATGTTTACAGGAGTGGAATCATACATGTCGATGTTTGCAGATGACGCAAAATTAATGAGAAGAGTTGTGACAGACGAGGATTGTAGGATCCTCCAAGAGGACTTAAACAGGCTGCAGAGATGGTCAGAGAAATGGCTACTGGAGTTTAACACCAGTAAATGTAAAGTTATGGAAATGGGATCAGGTGACAGGAGACCAAAGGGACAGTACACAATGAAGGGGAACAGCCTACCTGTAACGATTCGAGAAAGAGACCTGGGAGTGGATGTGACACCTAATCTAACTCCTGAGGCACATATAAATAGGATAACGACAGCAGCGTACTCTACACTGGCGAAAATTAGAACTTCATTCAGAAACCTAAATGAGGAAGCTTTTAGGGCGCTTTACACTGCCTACGTGAGACCCGTCTTAGAGTATGCCGCGCCATCATGGAGCCCCCACCTGAAGAAACACATAAAGAAACTGGAGAAGGTTCAGAGGTTTGCGACGAGGCTTGTCCCAGAGCTACGAGGGATGGGATATGAAGAGCGGCTGAGGGAACTGAACCTTACGACACTAGAGAAAAGAAGGGAGAGAGGAGATATGATAGGGACATATAAAATACTCAGGGGAATTGACAAAGTGGAAATAGATCAAACGTTCACACGTAATAATAACAGAACGAGGGGACATGGGTGGAAACTGGAAACTCAGATGAGTCACAGAGATGTTAGGAAGTTTTCTTTTAGCGTGAGAGTAGTAGAAAAATGGAATGCACTTGGGGAACAGGTTGTGGAAGCAAATACTATTCATACTTTTAAAACTAGGTATGATAGGGAAATGGGACAGGAGTCATTGCTGTAAACAACCGATAGCTAGAAAGGCGGGATCCAAGAGTCAATGCTCGATCCTGCAAGCACATATAGGTGAGTACATATAGGTGAGTACACACTAGGAAGCAGAGAGTTACGGTGAGGGGTGAGACCTCCGATTGGCGTGAAGTCACCAGTGGAGTCCCACAGGGTTCTGTACTCGGTCCTATCTTGTTTCTGATATATGTAAATGATCTCCCGGAGGGTATCGATTCATTTCTCTCAATGTTTGCGGACGATGCTAAAATTATGAGAAGGATTAAAACAGAAGAGGACTGTTTGAGGCTTCAAGAAGACCTAGACAAGCTGAAGGAATGGTCGAACAAATGGTTGTTAGAGTTTAACCCAACCAAATGTAATGTAATGAAGATAGGTGTAGGGAGCAGGAGGCCAGATACAAGGTATCATCTGGGAGAGGAAATTCTTCAGGAGTCAGAGAAGGAAAAAGACTTGGGGGTTGATATCACGCCAGACCTGTCTCCTGCAGCACATATCAATCGGATAACATCAGCGGCATATGCCAGGCTGTCCAACATACGAACGGCATTCAGAAACTTGTGTAAAGAATCATTCAGAACTTTGTATACCACATATGTCAGGCCAATCCTGGAGTATGCAGCCCCAGCATGGAGTCCATATCTAGTCAAGGATAAGACTAAACTGGAAAAGGTTCAAAGGTTTGCCACCAGACTAGTACCCGAGCTGAGAGGTATGAGCTACGAGGAGAGACTACAGGAATTAAACCTCACTTCTCTGGAAGACAGAAGAGTTAGGGGGGACATGATCACCACATTCAAGATTCTGAAGGGGATTGATAGGTTAGATAAAGACAGTCTATTTAACACAAGGGGAACACGCACAAGGGGACACAGGTGGAAACTGAGTGCCCAAATGAGCCACAGAGATATTAGAAAGAACTTTTTTAGTGTCAGAGTGGTTGACAAATGGAATGCATTAGGAAGTGATGTGGTGGAGGCTGACTCCATACACAGTTTCAAGTGTAGATATGACAGAGCCCGATAGGCTCATGAATCTGTACACCTGTTGATTGACGGTTGAGAGGCGGGACCAAAGAGCCAGAGCTCAACCCCCGCAAACACAACTAGGTGAGTACAACTAGGTGAGTACACACACACACACACACACACACACACACACACACACACACACACACACACACACACACACACACACACACACACACACACACACACACACACACACACACACACACACTAGGAAGCAGAGAGTTACGGTGAGGGGTGAGACCTCCGATTGGCGTGAAGTCACCAGTGGAGTCCCACAGGGTTCTGTACTCGGTCCTATCTTGTTTCTGATATATGTAAATGATCTCCCGGAGGGTATCGATTCATTTCTCTCAATGTTTGCGGACGATGCTAAAATTATGAGATGGATTAAAACAGAAGAGGACTGTTTGAGGCTTCAAGAAGACCTAGACAAGCTGAAGGAATGGTCGAACAAATGGTTGTTAGAGTTTAACCCAACCAAATGTAATGTAATGAAGATAGGTGTAGGGAGCAGGAGGCCAGATACAAGGTATCATCTGGGAGAGGAAATTCTTCAGGAGTCAGAGAAGGAAAAAGACTTGGGGGTTGATATCACGCCAGACCTGTCTCCTGCAGCACATATCAAGCGGATAACATCAGCGGCATATGCCAGGCTGGCCAACATACGAACGGCATTCAGAAACTTGTGTAAAGAATCATTCAGAACTTTGTATACCACATATGTCAGGCCAATCCTGGAGTATGCAGCCCCAGCATGGAGTCCATATCTAGTCAAGGATAAGACTAAACTGGAAAAGGTTCAAAGGTTTGCCACCAGACTAGTACCCGAGCTGAGAGGTATGAGCAACGAGGAGAGACTACAGGAATTAAACCTCACTTCGCTGGAAGACAGAAGAGTTAGGGGGGACATGATCACCACATTCAAGATTCTGAAGGGGATTGATAGGGTAGATAAAGACAGTCTATTTAACACAAGGGGAACACGCACAAGGGGACACAGGTGGAAACTGAGTGCCCAAATGAGCCACAGAGATATTAGAAAGAACTTTTTTAGTGTCAGAGTGGTTGACAAATGGAATGCATTAGGAAGTGATGTGGTGGAGGCTGACTCCATACACAGTTTCAAGTGTAGATATGACAGAGCCCGATAGGCTCATGAATCTGTACACCTGTTGATTGACGGTTGAGAGGCGGGACCAAAGAGCCAGAGCTCAACCCCCGCAAACACAACTAGGTGAGTACAACTAGGTGAGTACACACACACACACACACACACACACACACACACACACACACACACACACACACACACACACACACACACACACACACACACACACACACACACACACACACACACACACACACACACTAGGAAGCAGAGAGTTACGGTGAGGGGTGAGACCTCCGATTGGCGTGAAGTCACCAGTGGAGTCCCACAGGGTTCTGTACTCGGTCCTATCTTGTTTCTGATATATGTAAATGATCTCCCGGAGGGTATCGATTCATTTCTCTCAATGTTTGCGGACGATGCTAAAATTATGAGAAGGATTAAAACAGAAGAGGACTGTTTGAGGCTTCAAGAAGACCTAGACAAGCTGAAGGAATGGTCGAACAAATGGTTGTTAGAGTTTAACCCAACCAAATGTAATGTAATGAAGATAGGTGTAGGGAGCAGGAGGCCAGATACAAGGTATCATCTGGGAGAGGAAATTCTTCAGGAGTCAGAGAAGGAAAAAGACTTGGGGGTTGATATCACGCCAGACCTGTCTCCTGCAGCACATATCAAGCGGATAACATCAGCGGCATATGCCAGGCTGGCCAACATACGAACGGCATTCAGAAACTTGTGTAAAGAATCATTCAGAACTTTGTATACCACATATGTCAGGACAATCCTGGAGTATGCAGCCCCAGCATGGAGTCCATATCTAGTCAAGGATAAGACTAAACTGGAAAAGGTTCAAAGGTTTGCCACCAGACTAGTACCCGAGCTGAGAGGTATGAGCAACGAGGAGAGACTACAGGAATTAAACCTCACTTCGCTAGAAGACAGAAGAGTTAGGGGGGACATGATCACCACATTCAAGATTCTGAAGGGGATTGATAGGGTAGATAAAGACAGTCTATTTAACACAAGGGGAACACGCACAAGGGGACACAGGTGGAAACTGAGTGCCCAAATGAGCCACAGAGATATTAGAAAGAACTTTTTTAGTGTCAGAGTGGTTGACAAATGGAATGCATTAGGAAGTGATGTGGTGGAGGCTGACTCCATACACAGTTTCAAGTGTAGATATGACAGAGCCCGATAGGCTCATGAATCTGTACACCTGTTGATTGACGGTTGAGAGGCGGGACCAAAGAGCCAGAGCTCAACCCCCGCAAACACAACTAGGTGAGTACAACTAGGTGAGTACACACACACACACACACACACACACACACACACACACACACACACACACACACACACACATACACACACACACACACACACACACACACACACACACACACACACACTAGGAAGCAGAGAGTTACGGTGAGGGGTGAGACCTCCGATTGGCGTGAAGTCACCAGTGGAGTCCCACAGGGTTCTGTACTCGGTCCTATCTTGTTTCTGATATATGTAAATGATCTCCCGGAGGGTATCGATTCATTTCTCTCAATGTTTGCGGACGATGCTAAAATTATGAGAAGGATTAAAACAGAAGAGGACTGTTTGAGGCTTCAAGAAGACCTAGACAAGCTGAAGGAATGGTCGAACAAATGGTTGTTAGAGTTTAACCCAACCAAATGTAATGTAATGAAGATAGGTGTAGGGAGCAGGAGGCCAGATACAAGGTATCATCTGGGAGAGGAAATTCTTCAGGAGTCAGAGAAGGAAAAAGACTTAGGGGTTGATATCACGCCAGACCTGTCTCCTGCAGCACATATCAAGCGGATAACATCAGCGGCATATGCCAGGCTGGCCAACATACGAACGGCATTCAGAAACTTGTGTAAAGAATCATTCAGAACTTTGTATACCACATATGTCAGGACAATCCTGGAGTATGCAGCCCCAGCATGGAGTCCATATCTAGTCAAGGATAAGACTAAACTGGAAAAGGTTCAAAGGTTTGCCACCAGACTAGTACTCGAGCTGAGAGGTATGAGCAACGAGGAGAGACTACAGGAATTAAACCTCACTTCGCTGGAAGACAGAAGAGTTAGGGGGGACATGATCACCACATTCAAGATTCTGAAGGGGATTGATAGGGTAGATAAAGACAGTCTATTTAACACAAGGGGAACACGCACAAGGGGACACAGGTGGAAACTGAGTGCCCAAATGAGCCACAGAGATATTAGAAAGAACTTTTTTAGTGTCAGAGTGGTTGACAAATGGAATGCATTAGGAAGTGATGTGGTGGAGGCTGACTCCAAACACAGTTTCAAGTGTAGATATGACAGAGCCCGATAGGCTCATGAATCTGTACACCTGTTGATTGACGGTTGAGAGGCGGGACCAAAGAGCCAGAGCTCAACCCCCGCAAACACAACTAGATGAGTACAACTAGGTGAGTACACGCACACACACACACACACACACACACACACACACACACACACACACACACACACACACACACACACACACACACACACACACACACACACACACACACACACACACACATACACACACACACACACACACACACACACACACACACACACACACACACACACACACACACACACACACACACACACACACACACACACACACACACACACACACACACACACACACACACACACACACACACACACACACACACACACACACACACACACACACACACACACACTAGGAAGCAGAGAGTTACGGTGAGGGGTGAGACCTCCGATTGGCGTGAATTCACCAGTGGAGTCCCACAGGGTTCTGTACTCGGTCCTATCTTGTTTTTGATATATGTAAATGATCTCCCGGAGGGTATCGATTCATTTCTCTCAATGTTTGCGGACGATGCTAAAATTATGAGAAGGATTAAAACAGAAAAGGACTGTTTGAGGCTTCAAGAAGACCTAGACAAGCTGAAGGAATGGTCGAACAAATGGTTGTTAGAGTTTAACCCAACCAAATGTAATGTAATGAAGATAGGTGTAGGGAGCAGGAGGCCAGATACAAGGTATCATCTGGGAGAGGAAATTCTTCAGGAGTCAGAGAAGGAAAAAGACTTGGGGGTTGATATCACGCCAGACCTGTCTCCTGCAGCACATATCAAGCGGATAACATCAGCGGCATATGCCAGGCTGGCCAACATACGAACGGCATTCAGAAACTTGTGTAAAGAATCATTCAGAACTTTGTATACCACATATGTCAGGCCAATCCTGGAGTATGCAGCCCCAGCATAGAGTCCATATCTAGTCAAGGATAAGACTAAACTGGAAAAGGTTCAAAGGTTTGCCACCAGACTAGTACCCGAGCTGAGAGGTATGAGCAACGAGGAGAGACTACAGGAATTAAACCTCACTTCGCTGGAAGACAGAAGAGTTAGGGGGGACATGATCACCACATTCAAGATTCTGAAGGGGATTGATAGGGTAGATAAAGACAGTCTATTTAACACAAGGGGAACACGCACAAGGGGACACATGTGGAAACTGAGTGCCCAAATGAGCCACAGAGATATTAGAAAGAACTTTTTTAGTGTCAGAGTGGTTGACAAATGGAATGCATTAGGAAGTGATGTGGTGGAGGCTGACTCCATACACAGTTTCAAGTGTAGATATGACAGAGCCCGATAGGCTCAGGAATCTGTACACCTGTTGATTGACAGTTGAGAGGCGGGACCAAAGAGCCAGAGCTCAACCCCCGCAAACACAACTAGGTGAGTACAACTAGGTGAGTACACACACACACACACACACACACACACACACACACACACACACACACACACACACACACACACACACACACACACACACACACACAATAGGAAGCAGAGAGTTACGGTGAGGGGTGAGACCTCCGATTGGCGTGAAGTCACCAGTGGAGTCCCACAGGGTTCTGTACTCGGTCCTATCTTGTTTCTGATATATATAAATGATCTCCCGGAGGGTATCGATTCATTTCTCTCAATGTTTGCGGACGATGCTAAAATTATGAGAAGGATTAAAACAGAAGAGGACTGTTTGAGGCTTCAAGAAGACCTAGACAAGCTGAAGGAATGGTCGAACAAATGGTTGTTAGAGTTTAACCCAACCAAATGTAATGTAATGAAGATAGGTGTAGGGAGCAGGAGGCCAGATACAAGGTATCATCTGGGAGAGGAAATTCTTCAGGAGTCAGAGAAGGAAAAAGACTTGGGGGTTGATATCACGCCAGACCTGTCTCCTGCAGCACATATCAAGCGGATAACATCAGCGGCATATGCCAGGCTGGCCAACATACGAACGGCATTCAGAAACTTGTGTAAAGAATCATTCAGAACTTTGTATACCACATATGTCAGGCCAATCCTGGAGTATGCAGCCCCAGCATGGAGTCCATATCTAGTCAAGGATAAGACTAAACTGGAAAAGGTTCAAAGGTTTGCCACCAGACTAGTACCCGAGCTGAGAGGTATGAGCAACGAGGAGAGACTACAGGAATTAAACCTCACTTCGCTGGAAGACAGAAGAGTTAGGGGGGACATGATCACCACATTCAAGATTCTGAAGGGGATTGATAGGGTAGATAAAGACAGTCTATTTAACACAAGGGGAACACGCACAAGGGGACACAGGTGGAAACTGAGTGCCCAAATGAGCCACAGAGATATTAGAAAGAACTTTTTTAGTGTCAGAGTGGTTGACAAATGGAATGCATTAGGAAGTGATGTGGTGGAGGCTGACTCCATACACAGTTTCAAGTGTAGATATGACAGAGCCCGATAGGCTCATGAATCTGTACACCTGTTGATTGACGGTTGAGAGGCGGGACCAAAGAGCCAGAGCTCAACCCCCGCAAACACAACTAGGTGAGTACAACTAGGTGAGTACACACACACACACACACACACACACACACACACACACACACACACACACACACACACACACACACACACACACACACACACACACACTAGGAAGCAGAGAGTTACGGTGAGGGGTGAGACCTCCGATTGGCGTGAAGTCAGCAGTGGAGTCCCACAGGGTCCTGTACTCGGTCCTATCTTGTTTCTGATATATGTAAATGATCTCCCGGAGGGTATCGATTCATTTCTCTCAATGTTTGCGGACGATGCTAAAATTATGAGAAGGATTAAAACAGAAGAGGACTGTTTGAGGCTTCAAGAAGACCTAGACAAGCTGAAGGAATGGTCGAACAAATGGTTGTTAGAGTTTAACCCAACCAAATGTAATGTAATGAAGATAGGTGTAGGGAGCAGGAGGCCAGATACAAGGTATCATCTGGGAGAGGAAATTCTTCAGGAGTCAGAGAAGGAAAAAGACTTGGGGGTTGATATCACGCCAGACCTGTCTCCTGCAGCACATATCAAGCGGATAACATCAGCGGCATATGCCAGGCTGGCCAACATACGAACGGCATTCAGAAACTTGTGTAAAGAATCATTCAGAACTTTGTATACCACATATGTCAGGCCAATCCTGGAGTATGCAGCCCCAGCATGGAGTCCATATCTAGTCAAGGATAAGACTAAACTGGAAAAGGTTCAAAGGTTTGCCACCAGACTAGTACCCGAGCTGAGAGGTATGAGCTACGAGGAGAGACTACAGGAATTAAACCTCACTTCGCTGGAAGACAGAAGAGTTAGGGGGGACATGATCACCACATTCAAGATTCTGAAGGGGATTGATAGGGTAGATAAAGACAGTCTATTTAACACAAGGGGAACACGCACAAGGGGACACAGGTGGAAACTGAGTGCCCAAATGAGCCACAGAGATATTAGAAAGAACTTTTTTAGTGTCAGAGTGGTTGACAAATGGAATGCATTAGGAAGTGATGTGGTGGAGGCTGACTCCATACACAGTTTCAAGTGTATATATGACAGAGCCCGATAGGCTCATGAATCTGTACACCTGTTGATTGACGGTTGAGAGGCGGGACCAAAGAGCCAGAGCTCAACCCCCGCAAACACAACTAGGTGAGTACACACACACACACACACACACACACACACACACACACACACACACACACACACACACACACACACACACACACACTAGGAAGCAGAGAGTTACGGTGAGGGGTGAGACCTCCGATTGGCGTGAAGTCACCAGTGGAGTCCCACAGGGTTCTGTAGTCGGTCCTATCTTGTTTCTGATATATGTAAATGATCTCCCGGAGGGTATCGATTCATTTCTCTCAATGTTTGCGGACGATGCTAAAATTATGAGAAGGATTAAAACAGAAGAGGACTGTTTGAGGCTTCAAGAAGACCTAGACAAGCTGAAGGAATGGTCGAACAAATGGTTGTTAGAGTTTAACCCAACCAAATGTAATGTAATGAAGATAGGTGTAGGGAGCAGGAGGCCAGATACAAGGTATCATCTGGGAGAGGAAATTCTTCAGGAGTCAGAGAAGGAAAAAGACTTGGGGGTTGATATCACGCCAGACCTGTCTCCTGCAGCACATATCAAGCGGATAACATCAGCGGCATATGCCAGGCTGGCCAACATACGAACGGCATTCAGAAACTTGTGTAAAGAATCATTCAGAACTTTGTATACCACATATGTCAGGCCAATCCTGGAGTATGCAGCCCCAGCATGGAGTCCATATCTAGTCAAGGATAAGACTAAACTGGAAAAGGTTCAAAGGTTTGCCACCAGACTAGTACCCGAGCTGAGAGGTATGAGCTACGAGGAGAGACTACAGGAATTAAACCTCACTTCGCTGGAAGACAGAAGAGTTAGGGGGGGACATGATCACCACATTCAAGATTCTGAAGGGGATTGATAGGGTAGATAAAGACAGTCTATTTAACACAAGGGGAACACGCACAAGGGGACACAGGTGGAAACTGAGTGCCCAAATGAGCCACAGAGATATTAGAAAGAACTTTTTTAGTGTCAGAGTGGTTGACAAATGGAATGCATTAGGAAGTGATGTGGTGGAGGCTGACTCCATACACAGTTTCAAGTGTAGATATGACAGAGCCCGATAGGCTCATGAATCTGTACACCTGTTGATTGACGGTTGAGAGGCGGGACCAAAGAGCCAGAGCTCAACCCCCGCAAACACAACTAGGTGAGTACAACTAGGTGAGTACACACACACACACACACACACACACACACACACACACACACACACACACACACACACACACACACACACACACACACTAGGAAGCAGAGAGTTACGGTGAGGGGTGAGACCTCCGATTGGCGTGAAGTCACCAGTGGAGTCCCACAGGGTTCTGTACTCGGTCCTATCTTGTTTCTGATATATGTAAATGATCTCCCGGAGGGTATCGATTCATTTCTCTCAATGTTTGCGGACGATGCTAAAATTATGAGAAGGATTAAAACAGAAGAGGACTGTTTGAGGCTTCAAGAAGACCTAGACAAGCTGAAGGAATGGTCGAACAAATGGTTGTTAGAGTTTAACCCAACCAAATGTAATGTAATGAAGATAGGTGTAGGGAGCAGGAGGCCAGATACAAGGTATCATCTGGGAGAGTAAATTCTTCAGGAGTCAGAGAAGGAAAAAGACTTGGGGGTTGATATCACGCCAGACCTGTCTCCTGCAGCACATATCAAGCGGATAACATCAGCGGCATATGCCAGGCTGGCCAACATACGAACGGCATTCAGAAACTTGTGTAAAGAATCATTCAGAACTTTGTATACCACATATGTCAGGCCAATCCTGGAGTATGCAGCCCCAGCATGGAGTCCATATCTAGTCAAGGATAAGACTAAACTGGAAAAGGTTCAAAGGTTTGCCACCAGACTAGTACCCGAGCTGAGAGGTATGAGCAACGAGGAGAGACTACAGGAATTAAACCTCACTTCGCTGGAAGACAGAAGAGTTAGGGGGGACATGATCACCACATTCAAGATTCTGAAGGGGATTGATAGGGTAGATAAAGACAGTCTATTTAACACAAGGGGAACACGCACAAGGGGACACAGGTGGAAACTGAGTGCCCAAATGAGCCACAGAGATATTAGAAAGAACTTTTTTAGTGTCAGAGTGGTTGACAAATGGAATGCATTAGGAAGTGATGTGGTGGAGGCTGACTCCATACACAGTTTCAAGTGTAGATATGACAGAGCCCGATAGGCTCATGAATCTGTACACCTGTTGATTGACGGTTGAGAGGCGGGACCAAAGAGCCAGAGCTCAACCCCCGCAAACACAACTAGGTGAGTACAACTAGGTGAGTACACACACACACACACACACACACACACACACACACACACACACACACACACACACACACACACACACACACACACACACACACACACACACACACACACACACACACACACACACAGGGTGATGCATTAGGGGGTGATGTGGTGGAGGCTGACTCCATACACAGTTTCAAGTGTAGATATGACAGAGCCCGATAGGCTCAGGAATCTGTACACCTGTTGATTGACGGTTGAGAGGCGGGACCAAAGAGCCAGAGCTCAACCCCCGCAAACACAACTAGGTGAGTACAACTAGGTGAGTACACACACACACACACACACACACACACACACACACACACACACACACACACACACACACACACACAATAGGAAGCAGAGAGTTACGGTGAGGGGTGAGACCTCCGATTGGCGTAAAGTCACCAGTGGAGTCCCACAGGGTTCTGTACTCGGTCCTATCTTGTTTCTGATATATGTAAATGATCTCCCGGAGGGTATCGATTCATTTCTCTCAATGTTTGCGGACGATGCTAAAATTATGAGAAGGATTAAAACAGAAGAGGACTGTTTGAGGCTTCAAGAAGACCTAGACAAGCTGAAGGAATGGTCGAACAAATGGTTGTTAGAGTTTAACCCAACCAAATGTAATGTAATGAAGATAGGTGTAGGGAGCAGGAGGCCAGATACAAGGTATCATCTGGGAGAGGAAATTCTTCAGGAGTCAGAGAAGGAAAAAGACTTGGGGGTTGATATCACGCCAGACCTGTCTCCTGCAGCACATATCAAGCGGATAACATCAGCGGCATATGCCAGGCTGGCCAACATACGAACGGCATTCAGAAACTTGTGTAAAGAATCATTCAGAACTTTGTATACCACATATGTCAGGCCAATCCTGGAGTATGCAGCCCCAGCATGGAGTCCATATCTAGTCAAGGATAAGACTAAACTGGAAAAGGTTCAAAGGTTTGCCACCAGACTAGTACCCGAGCTGAGAGGTATGAGCTACGAGGAGAGACTACAGGAATTAAACCTCACTTCGCTGGAAGACAGAAGAGTTAGGGGGGACATGATCACCACATTCAAGATTCTGAAGGGGATTGATAGGGTAGATAAAGACAGTCTATTTAACACAAGGGGAACACGCACAAGGGGACACAGGTGGAAACTGAGTGCCCAAATGAGCCACAGAGATATTAGAAAGAACTTTTTTAGTGTCAGAGTGGTTGACAAATGGAATGCATTAGGAAGTGATGTGGTGGAGGCTGACTCCATACACAGTTTCAAGTGTAGATATGACAGAGCCCGATAGGCTCATGAATCTGTACACCTGTTGATTGACGGTTGAGAGGCGGGACCAAAGAGCCAGAGCTCAACCCCCGCAAACACAACTAGGTGAGTACAACTAGGTGAGTACACACACACACACACACACACACACACACACACACACACACACACACACACACACACACACACACACACACACACACACACACACACACACACACACACACACACACACACACACACACACTAGGAAGCAGAGAGTTACGGTGAGGGGTGAGACCTCCGATTGGCGTGAAGTCAGCAGTGGAGTCCCACAGGGTCCTGTACTCGGTCCTATCTTGTTTCTGATATATGTAAATGATCTCCCGGAGGGTATCGATTCATTTCTCTCAATGTTTGCGGACGATGCTAAAATTATGAGAAGGATTAAAACAGAAGAGGACTGTTTGAGGCTTCAAGAAGACCTAGACAAGCTGAAGGAATGGTCGAACAAATAGTTGTTAGAGTTTAACCCAACCAAATGTAATGTAATGAAGATAGGTGTAGGGAGCAGGAGGCCAGATACAAGGTATCATCTGGGAGAGGAAATTCTTCAGGAGTCAGAGAAGGAAAAAGACTTGGGGGTTGATATCACGCCAGACCTGTCTCCTGCAGCACATATCAAGCGGATAACATCAGCGGCATATGCCAGGCTGGCCAACATACGAACGGCATTCAGAAACTTGTGTAAAGAATCATTCAGAACTTTGTATACCACATATGTCAGGCCAATCCTGGAGTATGCAGCCCCAGCATGGAGTCCATATCTAGTCAAGGATAAGACTAAACTGGAAAAGGTTCAAAGGTTTGCCACCAGACTAGTACCCGAGCTGAGAGGTATGAGCTACGAGGAGAGACTACAGGAATTAAACCTCACTTCGCTGGAAGACAGAAGAGTTAGGGGGGACATGATCACCACATTCAAGATTCTGAAGGGGATTGATAGGGTAGATAAAGACAGTCTATTTAACACAAGGGGAACACGCACAAGGGGACACAGGTGGAAACTGAGTGCCCAAATGAGCCACAGAGATATTAGAAAGAACTTTTTTAGTGTCAGAGTGGTTGACAAATGGAATGCATTAGGAAGTGATGTGGTGGAGGCTGACTCCATACACAGTTTCAAGTGTAGATATGACAGAGCCCGATAGGCTCATGAATCTGTACACCTGTTGATTGACGGTTGAGAGGCGGGACCAAAGAGCCAGAGCTCAACCCCCGCAAACACAACTAGGTGAGTACAACTAGGTGAGTACACACACACACACACACACACACACACACACACACACACACACACACACACACACACACACACACACACACACACACACACACACACACACACACACACACACACACACACACACTAGGAAGCAGAGAGTTACGGTGAGGGGTGAGACCTCCGATTGGCGTGAAGTCACCAGTGGAGTCCCACAGGGTTCTGTACTCGGTCCTATCTTGTTTCTGATATATGTAAATGATCTCCCGGAGGGTATCGATTCATTTCTCTCAATGTTTGCGGACGATGCTAAAATTATGAGAAGGATTAAAACAGAAGAGGACTGTTTGAGGCTTCAAGAAGACCTAGACAAGCTGAAGGAATGGTCGAACAAATGGTTGTTAGAGTTTAACCCAACCAAATGTAATGTAATGAAGATAGGTGTAGGGAGCAGGAGGCCAGATACAAGGTATCATCTGGGAGAGGAAATTCTTCAGGAGTCAGAGAAGGAAAAAGACTTGGGGGTTGATATCACGCCAGACCTGTCTCCTGCAGCACATATCAAGCGGATAACATCAGCGGCATATGCCAGGCTGGCCAACATACGAACGGCATTCAGAAACTTGTGTAAAGAATCATTCAGAACTTTGTATACCACATATGTCAGGCCAATCCTGGAGTATGCAGCCCCAGCATGGAGTCCATATCTAGTCAAGGATAAGACTAAACTGGAAAAGGTTCAAAGGTTTGCCACCAGACTAGTACCCGAGCTGAGAGGTATGAGCAACGAGGAGAGACTACAGGAATTAAACCTCACTTCGCTGGAAGACAGAAGAGTTAGGGGGGACATGATCACCACATTCAAGATTCTGAAGGGGATTGATAGGGTAGATAAAGACAGTCTATTTAACACAAGGGGAACACGCACAAGGGGACACAGGTGGAAACTGAGTGCCCAAATGAGCCACAGAGATATTAGAAAGAACTTTTTTAGTGTCAGAGTGGTTGACAAATGGAATGCATTAGGAAGTGATGTGGTGGAGGCTGACTCCATACACAGTTTCAAGTGTAGATATGACAGAGCCCGATAGGCTCATGAATCTGTACACCTGTTGATTGACGGTTGAGAGGCGGGACCAAAGAGCCAGAGCTCAACCCCCGCAAACACAACTAGGTGAGTACAACTAGGTGAGTACACACACACACACACACACACACACACACACACACACACACACACACACACACACACACACACACACACACACACACACACACACACTAGGAAGCAGAGAGTTACGGTGAGGGGTGAGACATCCGATTGGCGTGAAGTCACCAGTGGAGTCCCACAGGGTTCTGTACTCGGTCCTATCTTGTTTCTGATATATGTAAATGATCTCCCGGAGGGTATCGATTCATTTCTCTCAATGTTTGCGGACGATGCTAAAATTATGAGAAGGATTAAAACAGAAGAGGACTGTTTGAGGCTTCAAGAAGACCTAGACAAGCTGAAGGAATGGTCGAACAAATGGTTGTTAGAGTTTAACCCAACCAAATGTAATGTAATGAAGATAGGTGTAG
Organism: Procambarus clarkii; assembly: GCF_040958095.1. NCBI lineage: Eukaryota > Metazoa > Arthropoda > Malacostraca > Decapoda > Cambaridae > Procambarus > Procambarus clarkii. Next base: position 876,943 of record NC_091161.1, on the reverse strand, counting down.
GGAGCAGGAGGCCAGATACAAGGTATCATCTGGGAGAGGAAATTCTTCAGGAGTCAGAGAAGGAAAAAGACTTGGGGGTTGATATCACGCCAGACCTGTCTCCTGCAGCACATATCAAGCGGATAACATCAGCAGCATATGCCAGGCTGGCCAACATACGAACGGCATTCAGAAACTTGTGTAAAGAATCATTCAGAACTTTGTATACCACATATGTCAGGCCAATCCTGGAGTATGCAGCCCCAGCATGGAGTCCATATCTAGTCAAGGATAAGACTAAACTGGAAAAGGTTCAAAGGTTTGCCACCAGACTAGTACCCGAGCTGAGAGGTATGAGCTACGAGGAGAGACTACAGGAATTAAACCTCACTTCGCTGGAAGACAGAAGAGTTAGGGGGGACATGATCACCACATTCAAGATTCTGAAGGGGATTGATAGGGTAGATAAAGACAGTCTATTTAACACAAGGGGAACACGCACAAGGGGACACAGGTGGAAACTGAGTGCCCAAATGAGCCACAGAGATATTAGAAAGAACTTTTTTAGTGTCAGAGTGGTTGACAAATGGAATGCATTAGGAAGTGATGTGGTGGAGGCTGACTCCATACACAGTTTCAAGTGTAGATATGACAGAGCCCGATAGGCTCATGAATCTGTACACCTGTTGATTGACGGTTGAGAGGCGGGACCAAAGAGCCAGAGCTCAACCCCCGCAAACACAACTAGGTGAGTACAACTAGGTGAGTACACACACACACACACACACACACACACACACACACACACACACACACACACACACACACACACACACACACACACACACACACACACACACACACACACACACACACTAGGAAGCAGAGAGTTACGGTGAGGGGTGAGACCTCCGATTGGCGTGAAGTCACCAGTGGAGTCCCACAGGGTTCTGTACTCGGTCCTATCTTGTTTCTGATATATGTAAATGATCTCCCGGAGGGTATCGATTCATTTCTCTCAATGTTTGCGGACGATGCTAAAATTATGAGAAGGATTAAAACAGAAGAGGACTGTTTGAGGCTTCAAGAAGACCTAGACAAGCTGAAGGAATGGTCGAACAAATGGTTGTTAGAGTTTAACCCAACCAAATGTAATGTAATGAAGATAGGTGTAGGGAGCAGGAGGCCAGATACAAGGTATCATCTGGGAGAGGAAATTCTTCAGGAGTCAGAGAAGGAAAAAGACTTGGGGGTTGATATCACGCCAGACCTGTCTCCTGCAGCACATATCAAGCGGATAACATCAGCGGCATATGCCAGGCTGGCCAACATACGAACGGCATTCAGAAACTTGTGTAAAGAATCATTCAGAACTTTGTATACCACATATGTCAGGCCAATCCTGGAGTATGCAGCCCCAGCATGGAGTCCATATCTAGTCAAGGATAAGACTAAACTGGAAAAGGTTCAAAGGTTTGCCACCAGACTAGTACCCGAGCTGAGAGGTATGAGCAACGAGGAGAGACTACAGGAATTAAACCTCACTTCGCTGGAAGACAGAAGAGTTAGGGGGGACATGATCACCACATTCAAGATTCTGAAGGGGATTGATAGGGTAGATAAAGACAGTCTATTTAACACAAGGGGAACACGCACAAGGGGACACAGGTGGAAACTGAGTGCCCAAATGAGCCACAGAGATATTAGAAAGAACTTTTTTAGTGTCAGAGTGGTTGACAAATGGAATGCATTAGGAAGTGATGTGGTGGAGGCTGACTCCATACACAGTTTCAAGTGTAGATATGACAGAGCCCGATAGGCTCATGAATCTGTACACCTGTTGATTGACGGTTGAGAGGCGGGACCAAAGAGCCAGAGCTCAACCCCCGCAAACACAACTAGGTGAGTACAACTAGGTGAGTACACACACACACACACACACACACACACACACACACACACACACACACACACACACACACACACACACACACACACACACACACACACACACACACACACACACACTAGGAAGCAGAGAGTTACTGTGAGGGGTGAGACCTCCGATTGGCGTGAAGTCACCAGTGGAGTCCCACAGGGTTCTGTACTCGGTCCTATCTTGTTTCTGATATATGTAAATGATCTCCCGGAGGGTATCGATTAATTTCTCTCAATGTTTGCGGACGATGCTAAAATTATGAGAAGGATTAAAACAGAAAAGGACTGTTTGAGGCTTCAAGAAGACCTAGACAAGCTGAAGGAATGGTCGAACAAATGGTTGTTAGAGTTTAACCCAACCAAATGTAATGTAATGAAGATAGGTGTAGGGAGCAGGAGGCCAGATACAAGGTATCATCTGGGAGAGGAAATTCTTCAGGAGTCAGAGAAGGAAAAAGACTTGGGGGTTGATATCACGCCAGACCTGTCTCCTGAAGCACATATCAAGCGGATAACATCAGCGGCATATGCCAGGCTGGCCAACATACGAACGGCATTCAGAAACTTGTGTAAAGAATCATTCAGAACTTTGTATACCACATATGTCAGGCCAATCCTGGAGTATGCAGCCCCAGCATGGAGTCCATATCTAGTCAAGGATAAGACTAAACTGGAAAAGGTTCAAAGGTTTGCCACCAGACTAGTACCCGAGCTGAGAGGTATGAGCAACGAGGAGAGACTACAGGAATTAAACCTCACTTCGCTGGAAGACAGAAGAGTTAGGGGGGACATGATCACCACATTCAAGATTCTGAAGGGGATTGATAGGGTAGATAAAGACAGTCTATTTAACACAAGGGGAACACGCACAAGGGGACACAGGTGGAAACTGAGTGCCCAAATGAGCCTCAGAGATATTAGAAAGAACTTTTTTAGTGTCAGAGTGGTTGACAAATGGAATGCATTAGGAAGTGATGTGGTGGAGGCTGACTCCATACACAGTTTCAAGTGTAGATATGACAGAGCCCGATAGGCTCATGAATCTGTACACCTGTTGATTGACGGTTGAGAGGCGGGACCAAAGAGCCAGAGCTCAACCCCCGCAAACACAACTAGGTGAGTACAACTAGGTGAGTACACACACACACACACACACACACACACACACACACACACACACACACACACACACACACACACACACACTAGGAAGCAGAGAGTTACTGTGAGGGGTGAGACCTCCGATTGGCGTGAAGTCACCAGTGGAGTCCCACAGGGTTCTGTACTCGGTCCTATCTTGTTTCTGATATATGTAAATGATCTCCCGGAGGGTATCGATTCATTTCTCTCAATGTTTGCGGACGATGCTAAAATTATGAGAAGGATTAAAACAGAAGAGGACTGTTTGAGGCTTCAAGAAGACCTAGACAAGCTGAAGGAATGGTCGAACAAATGGTTGTTAGAGTTTAACCCAACCAAATGTAATGTAATGAAGATAGGTGTAGGGAGCAGGAGGCCAGATACAAGGTATCATCTGGGAGAGGAAATTCTTCAGGAGTCAGAGAAGGAAAAAGACTTGGGGGTTGATATCACGCCAGACCTGTCTCCTGCAGCACATATCAAGCGGATAACATCAGCGGCATATGCCAGGCTGGCCAACATACGAACGGCATTCAGAAACTTGTGTAAAGAATCATTCAGAACTTTGTATACCACATATGTCAGGCCAATCCTGGAGTATGCAGCCCCAGCATGGAGTCCATATCTAGTCAAGGATAAGACTAAACTGGAAAAGGTTCAAAGGTTTGCCACCAGACTAGTACCCGAGCTGAGAGGTATGAGCAACGAGGAGAGACTACAGGAATTAAACCTCACTTCGCTGGAAGACAGAAGAGTTAGGGGGGACATGATCACCACATTCAAGATTCTGAAGGGGATTGATAGGGTAGATAAAGACAGTCTATTTAACACAAGGGGAACACGCACAAGGGGACACAGGTGGAAACTGAGTGCCCAAATGAGCCACAGAGATATTAGAAAGAACTTTTTTAGTGTCAGAGTGGTTGACAAATGGAATGCATTAGGAAGTGATGTGGTGGAGGCTGACTCCATACACAGTTTCAAGTGTAGATATGACAGAGCCCGATAGGCTCATGAATCTGTACACCTGTTGATTGACGGTTGAGAGGCGGGACCAAAGAGCCAGAGCTCAACCCCCGCAAACACAACTAGGTGAGTACAACTAGGTGAGTACACACACACACACACACACACACACACACACACACACACACACACACACACACACACACACACACACACACACACACACACACACACACACACACACACACACACACACACACACTAGGAAGCAGAGAGTTACGGTGAGGGGTGAGACCTCCGATTGGCGTGAAGTCACCAGTGGAGTCCCACAGGGTTCTGTACTCGGTCCTATCTTGTTTCTGATATATGTAAATGATCTCCCGGAGGGTATCGATTCATTTCTCTCAATGTTTGCGGACGATGCTAAAATTATGAGAAGGATTAAAACAGAAGAGGACTGTTTGAGGCTTCAAGAAGACCTAGACAAGCTGAAGGAATGGTCGAACAAATGGTTGTTAGAGTTTAACCCAACCAAATGTAATGTAATGAAGATAGGTGTAGGGAGCAGGAGGCCAGATACAAGGTATCATCTGGGAGAGGAAATTCTTCAGGAGTCAGAGAAGGAAAAAGACTTGGGGGTTGATATCACGCCAGACCTGTCTCCTGCAGCACATATCAAGCGGATAACATCAGCGGCATATGCCAGGCTGGCCAACATACGAACGGCATTCAGAAACTTGTGTAAAGAATCATTCAGAACTTTGTATACCACATATGTCAGGCCAATCCTGGAGTATGCAGCCCCAGCATGGAGTCCATATCTAGTCAAGGATAAGACTAAACTGGAAAAGGTTCAAAGGTTTGCCACCAGACTAGTACCCGAGCTGAGAGGTATGAGCAACGAGGAGAGACTACAGGAATTAAACCTCACTTCGCTGGAAGACAGAAGAGTTAGGGGGGACATGATCACCACATTCAAGATTCTGAAGGGGATTGATAGGGTAGATAAAGACAGTCTATTTAACACAAGGGGAACACGCACAAGGGGACACAGGTGGAAACTGAGTGCCCAAATGAGCCACAGAGATATTAGAAAGAACTTTTTTAGTGTCAGAGTGGTTGACAAATGGAATGCATTAGGAAGTGATGTGGTGGAGGCTGACTCCATACACAGTTTCAAGTGTAGATATGACAGAGCCCGATAGGCTCATGAATATGTACACCTGTTGATTGACGGTTGAGAGGCGGGACCAAAGAGCCAGAGCTCAACCCCCGCAAACACAACTAGGTGAGTACAACTAGGTGAGTACACACACACACACACACACACACACACACACACACACACACACACACACACACACACACACACACACACACACACACACACACACACACACACACACACACACACAGGGTGATGCATTAGGGGGTGATGTGGTGGAGGCTGACTCCATACACAGTTTCAAGTGTAGATATGACAGAGCCCGATAGGCTCAGGAATCTGTACACCTGTTGATTGACGGTTGAGAGGCGGGACCAAAGAGCCAGAGCTCAACCCCCGCAAACACAACTAGGTGAGTACAACTAGGTGAGTACACACACACACACACACACACACACACACACACACACACTAGGAAGCAGAGAGTTACGGTGAGGGGTGAGACCTCCGATTGGCGTGAAGTCACCAGTGGAGTCCCACAGGGTTCTGTACTCGGTCCTATCTTGTTTCTGATATATGTAAATGATCTCCCGGAGGGTATCGATTCATTTCTCTCAATGTTTGCGGACGATGCTAAAATTATGAGAAGGATTAAAACAGAAGAGGACTGTTTGAGGCTTCAAGAAGACCTAGACAAGCTGAAGGAATGGTCGAACAAATGGTTGTTAGAGTTTAACCCAACCAAATGTAATGTAATGAAGATAGGTGTAGGGAGCAGGAGGCCAGATACAAGGTATCATCTGGGAGAGGAAATTCTTCAGGAGTCAGAGAAGGAAAAAGACTTGGGGGTTGATATCACGCCAGACCTGTCTCCTGCAGCACATATCAAGCGGATAACATCAGCGGCATATGCCAGGCTGGCCAACATACGAACGGCATTCAGAAACTTGTGTAAAGAATCATTCAGAACTTTGTATACCACATATGTCAGGCCAATCCTGGAGTATGCAGCCCCAGCATGGAGTCCATATCTAGTCAAGGATAAGACTAAACTGGAAAAGGTTCAAAGGTTTGCCACCAGACTAGTACTCGAGCTGAGAGGTATGAGCAACGAGGAGAGACTACAGGAATTAAACCTCACTTCGCTGGAAGACAGAAGAGTTAGGGGGGACATGATCACCACATTCAAGATTCTGAAGGGGATTGATAGGGTAGATAAAGACAGTCTATTTAACACAAGGGGAACACGCACAAGGGGACACAGGTGGAAACTGAGTGCCCAAATGAGCCACAGAGATATTAGAAAGAACTTTTTTAGTGTCAGAGTGGTTGACAAATGGAATGCATTAGGAAGTGATGTGGTGGAGGCTGACTCCAAACACAGTTTCAAGTGTAGATATGACAGAGCCCGATAGGCTCATGAATCTGTACACCTGTTGATTGACGGTTGAGAGGCGGGACCAAAGAGCCAGAGCTCAACCCCCGCAAACACAACTAGATGAGTACAACTAGGTGAGTACACACACACACACACACACACACACACACACACACACACACACACACACACACACACACACACACACACACACACACACACACACACACACACACACACACACACACACACACACACACACACACACACACACACACACACACACACACACACACACACACACACACACACACACACACATACACACACACACACTAGGAAGCAGAGAGTTACGGTGAAGGGTGAGACCTCCGATTGGCGTGAATTCACCAGTGGAGTCCCACAGGGTTCTGTACTCGGTCCTATCTTGTTTCTGATATATGTAAATGATCTCCCGGAGGGTATCGATTCATTTCTCTCAATGTTTGCGGACGATGCTAAAATTATGAGAAGGATTAAAACATAAGAGGACTGTTTGAGGCTTCAAGAAGACCTAGACAAGCTGAAGGAATGGTCGAACAAATGGTTGTTAGAGTTTAACCCAACCAAATGTAATGTAATGAAGATAGGTGTAGGGAGCAGGAGGCCAGATACAAGGTATCATCTGGGAGAGGAAATTCTTCAGGAGTCAGAGAAGGAAAAAGACTTGGGGGTTGATATCACGCCAGACCTGTCTCCTGCAGCACATATCAAGCGGATAACATCAGCGGCATATGCCAGGCTGGCCAACATACGAACGGCATTCAGAAACTTGTGTAAAGAATCATTCAGAACTTTGTATACCACATATGTCAGGCCAATCCTGGAGTATGCAGCCCCAGCATAGAGTCCATATCTAGTCAAGGATAAGACTAAACTGGAAAAGGTTCAAAGGTTTGCCACCAGACTAGTACCCGAGCTGAGAGGTATGAGCAACGAGGAGAGACTACAGGAATTAAACCTCACTTCGCTGGAAGACAGAAGAGTTAGGGGGGACATGATCACCACATTCAAGATTCTGAAGGGGATTGATAGGGTAGATAAAGACAGTCTATTTAACACAAGGGGAACACGCACAAGGGGACACAGGTGGAAACTGAGTGCCCAAATGAGCCACAGAGATATTAGAAAGAACTTTTTTAGTGTCAGAGTGGTTGACAAATGGAATGCATTAGGAAGTGATGTGGTGGAGGCTGACTCCATACACAGTTTCAAGTGTAGATATGACAGAGCCCGATAGGCTCAGGAATCTGTACACCTGTTGATTGACGGTTGAGAGGCGGGACCAAAGAGCCAGAGCTCAACCCCCGCAAACACAACTAGGTGAGTACAACTAGGTGAGTACACACACACACACACACACACACACACACACACACACACACACACACACACACACACACACACACACACACACACACACACACTAGGAAGCAGAGAGTTACTGTGAGGGGTGAGACCTCCGATTGGCGTGAAGTCACCAGTGGAGTCCCACAGGGTTCTGTACTCGGTCCTATCTTGTTTCTGATATATGTAAATGATCTCCCGGAGGGTATCGATTCATTTCTCTCAATGTTTGCGGACGATGCTAAAATTATGAGAAGGATTAAAACAGAAGAGGACTGTTTGAGGCTTCAAGAAGACCTAGACAAGCTGAAGGAATGGTCGAACAAATGGTTGTTAGAGTTTAACCCAACCAAATGTAATGTAATGAAGATAGGTGTAGGGAGCAGGAGGCCAGATACAAGGTATCATCTGGGAGAGGAAATTCTTCAGGAGTCAGAGAAGGAAAAAGACTTGGGGGTTGATATCACGCCAGACCTGTCTCCTGCAGCACATATCAAGCGGATAACATCAGCGGCATATGCCAGGCTGGCCAACATACGAACGGCATTCAGAAACTTGTGTAAAGAATCATTCAGAACTTTGTATACCACATATGTCAGGCCAATCCTGGAGTATGCAGCCCCAGCATGGAGTCCATATCTAGTCAAGGATAAGACTAAACTGGAAAAGGTTCAAAGGTTTGCCACCAGACTAGTACCCGAGCTGAGAGGTATGAGCAACGAGGAGAGACTACAGGAATTAAACCTCACTTCGCTGGAAGACAGAAGAGTTAGGGGGGACATGATCACCACATTCAAGATTCTGAAGGGGATTGATAGGGTAGATAAAGACAGTCTATTTAACACAAGGGGAACACGCACAAGGGGACACAGGTGGAAACTGAGTGCCCAAATGAGCCACAGAGATATTAGAAAGAACTTTTTTAGTGTCAGAGTGGTTGACAAATGGAATGCATTAGGAAGTGATGTGGTGGAGGCTGACTCCATACACAGTTTCAAGTGTAGATATGACAGAGCCCGATAGGCTCATGAATCTGTACACCTGTTGATTGACGGTTGAGAGGCGGGACCAAAGAGCCAGAGCTCAACCCCCGCAAACACAACTAGGTGAGTACAACTAGGTGAGTACACACACACACACACACACACACACACACACACACACACACACACACACACACACACACACACACACACACACACACACTAGGAAGCAGAGAGTTACGGTGAGGGGTGAGACCTCCGATTGGCGTGAAGTCACCAGTGGAGTCCCACAGGGTTCTGTACTCGGTCCTATCTTGTTTCTGATATATGTAAATGATCTCCCGGAGGGTATCGATTCATTTCTCTCAATGTTTGCGGACGATGCTAAAATTATGAGAAGGATTAAAACAGAAGAGGACTGTTTGAGGCTTCAAGAAGACCTAGACAAGCTGAAGGAATGGTCGAACAAATGGTTGTTAGAGTTTAACCCAACCAAATGTAATGTAATGAAGATAGGTGTAGGGAGCAGGAGGCCAGATACAAGGTATCATCTGGGAGAGGAAATTCTTCAGGAGTCAGAGAAGGAAAAAGACTTGGGGGTTGATATCACGCCAGACCTGTCTCCTGCAGCACATATCAAGCGGATAACATCAGCGGCATATGCCAGGCTGGCCAACATACGAACGGCATTCAGAAACTTGTGTAAAGAATCATTCAGAACTTTGTATACCACATATGTCAGGCCAATCCTGGAGTATGCAGCCCCAGCATGGAGTCCATATCTAGTCAAGGATAAGACTAAACTGGAAAAGGTTCAAAGGTTTGCCACCAGACTAGTACCCGAGCTGAGAGGTATGAGCAACGAGGAGAGACTACAGGAATTAAACCTCACTTCGCTGGAAGACAGAAGAGTTAGGGGGGACATGATCACCACATTCAAGATTCTGAAGGGGATTGATAGGGTAGATAAAGACAGTCTATTTAACACAAGGGGAACACGCACAAGGGGACACAGGTGGAAACTGAGTGCCCAAATGAGCCACAGAGATATTAGAAAGAACTTTTTTAGTGTCAGAGTGGTTGACAAATGGAATGCATTAGGAAGTGATGTGGTGGAGGCTGACTCCATACACAGTTTCAAGTGTAGATATGACAGAGCCCGATAGGCTCATGAATCTGTACACCTGTTGATTGACGGTTGAGAGGCGGGACCAAAGAGCCAGAGCTCAACCCCCGCAAACACAACTAGGTGAGTACAACTAGGTGAGTACACACACACACACACACACACACACACACACACACACACACACACACACACACACACACACACACACACACACACACACACACACACACACACACAGGGTGATGCATTAGGGGGTGATGTGGTGGAGGCTGACTCCATACACAGTTTCAAGTGTAGATATGACAGAGCCCGATAGGCTCAGGAATCTGTACACCTGTTGATTGACGGTTGAGAGGCGGGACCAAAGAGCCAGAGCTCAACCCCCGCAAACACAACTAGGTGAGTACACACACACACACACACACACACACACACACACACACTAGGAAGCAGAGAGTTACGGTGAGGGGTGAGACCTCCGATTGGCGTGAAGTCACCAGTGGAGTCCCACAGGGTTCTGTACTCGGTCCTATCTTGTTTCTGATATATGTAAATGATCTCCCGGAGGGTATCGATTCATTTCTCTCAATGTTTGCGGACGATGCTAAAATTATGAGAAGGATTAAAACAGAAGAGGACTGTTTGAGGCTTCAAGAAGACCTAGACAAGCTGAAGGAATGGTCGAACAAATGGTTGTTAGAGTTTAACCCAACCAAATGTAATGTAATGAAGATAGGTGTAGGGAGCAGGAGGCCAGATACAAGGTATCATCTGGGAGAGGAAATTCTTCAGGAGTCAGAGAAGGAAAAAGACTTGGGGGTTGATATCACGCCAGACCTGTCTCCTGCAGCACATATCAAGCGGATAACATCAGCGGCATATGCCAGGCTGGCCAACATACGAACGGCATTCAGAAACTTGTGTAAAGAATCATTCAGAACTTTGTATACCACATATGTCAGGCCAATCCTGGAGTATGCAGCCCCAGCATGGAGTCCATATCTAGTCAAGGATAAGACTAAACTGGAAAAGGTTCAAAGGTTTGCCACCAGACTAGTACTCGAGCTGAGAGGTATGAGCAACGAGGAGAGACTACAGGAATTAAACCTCACTTCGCTGGAAGACAGAAGAGTTAGGGGGGACATGATCACCACATTCAAGATTCTGAAGGGGATTGATAGGGTAGATAAAGACAGTCTATTTAACACAAGGGGAACACGCACAAGGGGACACAGGTGGAAACTGAGTGCCCAAATGAGCCACAGAGATATTAGAAAGAACTTTTTTAGTGTCAGAGTGGTTGACAAATGGAATGCATTAGGAAGTGATGTGGTGGAGGCTGACTCCAAACACAGTTTCAAGTGTAGATATGACAGAGCCCGATAGGCTCATGAATCTGTACACCTGTTGATTGACGGTTGAGAGGCGGGACCAAAGAGCCAGAGCTCAACCCCCGCAAACACAACTAGATGAGTACAACTAGGTGAGTACACACACACACACACACACACACACACACACACACACACACACACACACACACACACACACACACACACACACACACACACACACACACACACACACACACACACACACACACACACACACACACACACACACACACACACACACACACACACACACACACACACACACACACACACATACACACACACACACTAGGAAGCAGAGAGTTACGGTGAAGGGTGAGACCTCCGATTGGCGTGAATTCACCAGTGGAGTCCCACAGGGTTCTGTACTCGGTCCTATCTTGTTTCTGATATATGTAAATGATCTCCCGGAGGGTATCGATTCATTTCTCTCAATGTTTGCGGACGATGCTAAAATTATGAGAAGGATTAAAACATAAGAGGACTGTTTGAGGCTTCAAGAAGACCTAGACAAGCTGAAGGAATGGTCGAACAAATGGTTGTTAGAGTTTAACCCAACCAAATGTAATGTAATGAAGATAGGTGTAGGGAGCAGGAGGCCAGATACAAGGTATCATCTGGGAGAGGAAATTCTTCAGGAGTCAGAGAAGGAAAAAGACTTGGGGGTTGATATCACGCCAGACCTGTCTCCTGCAGCACATATCAAGCGGATAACATCAGCGGCATATGCCAGGCTGGCCAACATACGAACGGCATTCAGAAACTTGTGTAAAGAATCATTCAGAACTTTGTATACCACATATGTCAGGCCAATCCTGGAGTATGCAGCCCCAGCATAGAGTCCATATCTAGTCAAGGATAAGACTAAACTGGAAAAGGTTCAAAGGTTTGCCACCAGACTAGTACCCGAGCTGAGAGGTATGAGCAACGAGGAGAGACTACAGGAATTAAACCTCACTTCGCTGGAAGACAGAAGAGTTAGGGGGGACATGATCACCACATTCAAGATTCTGAAGGGGATTGATAGGGTAGATAAAGACAGTCTATTTAACACAAGGGGAACACGCACAAGGGGACACAGGTGGAAACTGAGTGCCCAAATGAGCCACAGAGATATTAGAAAGAACTTTTTTAGTGTCAGAGTGGTTGACAAATGGAATGCATTAGGAAGTGATGTGGTGGAGGCTGACTCCATACACAGTTTCAAGTGTAGATATGACAGAGCCCGATAGGCTCAGGAATCTGTACACCTGTTGATTGACGGTTGAGAGGCGGGACCAAAGAGCCAGAGCTCAACCCCCGCAAACACAACTAGGTGAGTACAACTAGGTGAGTACACAAAAACACACACACACACACACACACACACACACACACACACACACACACACACACACACACACACACACACACACACACACACACACACACACACACACAGGGTGATGCATTAGGGGGTGATGTGGTGGAGGCTGACTCCATACACAGTTTCAAGTGTAGATATGACAGAGCCCGATAGGCTCAGGAATCTGTACACCTGTTGATTGACGGTTGAGAGGCGGGACCAAAGAGCCAGAGCTCAACCCCCGCAAACACAACTAGGTGAGTACAACTAGGTGAGTACACACACACACACACACACAAACACACACACACACACACACACACACACACACACACACACACACACACACACACACACACACACACACACACACACACACACACACAATAGGAAGCAGAGAGTTACGGTGAGGGGTGAGACCTCCGATTGGCGTGAAGTCACCAGTGGAGTCCCACAGGGTTCTGTACTCGGTCCTATCTTGTTTCTGATATATATAAATGATCTCCCGGAGGGTATCGATTCATTTCTCTCAATGTTTGCGGACGATGCTAAAATTATGAGAAGGATTAAAACAGAAGAGGACTGTTTGAGGCTTCAAGAAGACCTAGACAAGCTGAAGGAATGGTCGAACAAATGGTTGTTAGAGTTTAACCCAACCAAATGTAATGTAATGAAGGTAGGTGTAGGGAGCAGGAGGCCAGATACAAGGTATCATCTGGGAGAGGAAATTCTTCAGGAGTCAGAGAAGGAAAAAGACTTGGGGGTTGATATCACGCCAAACCTGTCTCCTGCAGCACATATCAAGCGGATAACATCAGCGGCATATGCCAGGCTGGCCAACAAACGAACGGCATTCAGAAACTTGTGTAAAGAATCATTCAGAACTTTGTATACCACATATGTCAGGCCAATCCTGGAGTATGCAGCCCCAGCATGGAGTCCATATCTAGTCAAGGATAAGACTAAACTGGAAAAGGTTCACAGGTTTGCCACCAGACTAGTACCCGAGCTGAGAGGTATGAGCAACGAGGAGAGACTACAGGAATTAAACCTCACTTCGCTGGAAGACAGAAGAGTTAGGGGGGACATGATCACCACATTCAAGATTCTGAAGGGGATTGATAGGGTAGATAAAGACAGTCTATTTAACACAAGGGGAACACGCACAAGGGGACACAGGTGTAAACTGAGTGCCCAAATGAGCCACAGAGATATTAGAAAGAACTTTTTTAGTGTCAGAGTGGTTGACAAATGGAATGCATTAGGAAGTGATGTGGTGGAGGCTGACTCCATACACAGTTTCAAGTGTAGATATGACAGAGCCCGATAGGCTCATGAATCTGTACACCTGTTGATTGACGGTTGAGAGGCGGGACCAAAGAGCCAGAGCTCAACCCCCGCAAACACAACTAGGTGAGTACAACTAGGTGAGTACACACACACACACACACACACACACACACACACACACACACACACACACACACACACACACACACACACACACACACACACACACACACACACACACACACACACACACACACACACTAGGAAGCAGAGAGTTACGGTGAGGGGTGAGACCTCCGATTGGCGTGAAGTCACCAGTGGAGTCCCACAGGGTTCTGTACTCGGTCCTATCTTGTTTCTGATATATGTAAATGATCTCCCGGAGGGTATCGATTCATTTCTCTCAATGTTTGCGGACGATGCTAAAATTATGAGAAGGATTAAAACAGAAGAGGACTGTTTGAGGCTTCAAGAAGACCTAGACAAGCTGAAGGAATGGTCGAACAAATGGTTGTTAGAGTTTAACCCAACCAAATGTAATGTAATGAAGATAGGTGTAGGGAGCAGGAGGCCAGATACAAGGTATCATCTGGGAGAGGAAATTCTTCAGGAGTCAGAGAAGGAAAAAGACTTGGGGGTTGATATCACGCCAGACCTGTCTCCTGCAGCACATATCAAGCGGATAACATCAGCGGCATATGCCAGGCTGGCCAACATACGAACGGCATTCAGAAACTTGTGTAAAGAATCATTCAGAACTTTGTATACCACATATGTCAGGCCAATCCTGGAGTATGCAGCCCCAGCATGGAGTCCATATCTAGTCAAGGATAAGACTAAACTGGAAAAGGTTCAAAGGTTTGCCACCAGACTAGTACCCGAGCTGAGAGGTATGAGCTACGAGGAGAGACTACAGGAATTAAACCTCACTTCGCTGGAAGACAGAAGAGTTAGGGGGGACATGATCACCACATTCAAGATTCTGAAGGGGATTGATAGGGTAGATAAAGACAGTCTATTTAACACAAGGGGAACACGCACAAGGGGACACAGGTGGAAACTGAGTGCCCAAATGAGCCACAGAGATATTAGAAAGAACTTTTTTAGTGTCAGAGTGGTTGACAAATGGAATGCATTAGGAAGTGATGTGGTGGAGGCTGACTCCAAACACAGTTTCAAGTGTAGATATGACAGAGCCCGATAGGCTCATGAATCTGTACACCTGTTGATTGACGGTTGAGAGGCGGGACCAAAGAGCCAGAGCTCAACCCCCGCAAACACAACTAGATGAGTACAACTAGGTGAGTACACACACACACACACACACACACACACACACACACACACACACACACACACACACACACACACACACACACACACACACACACACACACACACACACACACACACACACACACACACACACACACACACACACACACACACACACACACACACACACACACACACATACACACACACACACTAGGAAGCAGAGAGTTACGGTGAAGGGTGAGACCTCCGATTGGCGTGAATTCACCAGTGGAGTCCCACAGGGTTCTGTACTCGGTCCTATCTTGTTTCTGATATATGTAAATGATCTCCCGGAGGGTATCGATTCATTTCTCTCAATGTTTGCGGACGATGCTAAAATTATGAGAAGGATTAAAACATAAGAGGACTGTTTGAGGCTTCAAGAAGACCTAGACAAGCTGAAGGAATGGTCGAACAAATGGTTGTTAGAGTTTAACCCAACCAAATGTAATGTAATGAAGATAGGTGTAGGGAGCAGGAGGCCAGATACAAGGTATCATCTGGGAGAGGAAATTCTTCAGGAGTCAGAGAAGGAAAAAGACTTGGGGGTTGATATCACGCCAGACCTGTCTCCTGCAGCACATATCAAGCGGATAACATCAGCGGCATATGCCAGGCTGGCCAACATACGAACGGCATTCAGAAACTTGTGTAAAGAATCATTCAGAACTTTGTATACCACATATGTCAGGCCAATCCTGGAGTATGCAGCCCCAGCATAGAGTCCATATCTAGTCAAGGATAAGACTAAACTGGAAAAGGTTCAAAGGTTTGCCACCAGACTAGTACCCGAGCTGAGAGGTATGAGCAACGAGGAGAGACTACAGGAATTAAACCTCACTTCGCTGGAAGACAGAAGAGTTAGGGGGGACATGATCACCACATTCAAGATTCTGAAGGGGATTGATAGGGTAGATAAAGACAGTCTATTTAACACAAGGGGAACACGCACAAGGGGACACAGGTGGAAACTGAGTGCCCAAATGAGCCACAGAGATATTAGAAAGAACTTTTTTAGTGTCAGAGTGGTTGACAAATGGAATGCATTAGGAAGTGATGTGGTGGAGGCTGACTCCATACACAGTTTCAAGTGTAGATATGACAGAGCCCGATAGGCTCAGGAATCTGTACACCTGTTGATTGACGGTTGAGAGGCGGGACCAAAGAGCCAGAGCTCAACCCCCGCAAACACAACTAGGTGAGTACAACTAGGTGAGTACACAAAAACACACACACACACACACACACACACACACACACACACACACACACACACACACACACACACACACACACACACACACACACACACACACACACACACAGGGTGATGCATTAGGGGGTGATGTGGTGGAGGCTGACTCCATACACAGTTTCAAGTGTAGATATGACAGAGCCCGATAGGCTCAGGAATCTGTACACCTGTTGATTGACGGTTGAGAGGCGGGACCAAAGAGCCAGAGCTCAACCCCCGCAAACACAACTAGGTGAGTACAACTAGGTGAGTACACACACACACACACACACAAACACACACACACACACACACACACACACACACACACACACACACACACACACACACACACACACACACACACACACACACACACACACACACACACAATAGGAAGCAGAGAGTTACGGTGAGGGGTGAGACCTCCGATTGGCGTGAAGTCACCAGTGGAGTCCCACAGGGTTCTGTACTCGGTCCTATCTTGTTTCTGATATATATAAATGATCTCCCGGAGGGTATCGATTCATTTCTCTCAATGTTTGCGGACGATGCTAAAATTATGAGAAGGATTAAAACAGAAGAGGACTGTTTGAGGCTTCAAGAAGACCTAGACAAGCTGAAGGAATGGTCGAACAAATGGTTGTTAGAGTTTAACCCAACCAAATGTAATGTAATGAAGGTAGGTGTAGGGAGCAGGAGGCCAGATACAAGGTATCATCTGGGAGAGGAAATTCTTCAGGAGTCAGAGAAGGAAAAAGACTTGGGGGTTGATATCACGCCAAACCTGTCTCCTGCAGCACATATCAAGCGGATAACATCAGCGGCATATGCCAGGCTGGCCAACAAACGAACGGCATTCAGAAACTTGTGTAAAGAATCATTCAGAACTTTGTATACCACATATGTCAGGCCAATCCTGGAGTATGCAGCCCCAGCATGGAGTCCATATCTAGTCAAGGATAAGACTAAACTGGAAAAGGTTCACAGGTTTGCCACCAGACTAGTACCCGAGCTGAGAGGTATGAGCAACGAGGAGAGACTACAGGAATTAAACCTCACTTCGCTGGAAGACAGAAGAGTTAGGGGGGACATGATCACCACATTCAAGATTCTGAAGGGGATTGATAGGGTAGATAAAGACAGTCTATTTAACACAAGGGGAACACGCACAAGGGGACACAGGTGTAAACTGAGTGCCCAAATGAGCCACAGAGATATTAGAAAGAACTTTTTTAGTGTCAGAGTGGTTGACAAATGGAATGCATTAGGAAGTGATGTGGTGGAGGCTGACTCCATACACAGTTTCAAGTGTAGATATGACAGAGCCCGATAGGCTCATGAATCTGTACACCTGTTGATTGACGGTTGAGAGGCGGGACCAAAGAGCCAGAGCTCAACCCCCGCAAACACAACTAGGTGAGTACAACTAGGTGAGTACACACACACACACACACACACACACACACACACACACACACACACACACACACACACACACACACACACACACACACACACACACACACACACACACACACTAGGAAGCAGAGAGTTACGGTGAGGGGTGAGACCTCCGATTGGCGTGAAGTCACCAGTGGAGTCCCACAGGGTTCTGTACTCGGTCCTATCTTGTTTCTGATATATGTAAATGATCTCCCGGAGGGTATCGATTCATTTCTCTCAATGTTTGCGGACGATGCTAAAATTATGAGAAGGATTAAAACAGAAGAGGACTGTTTGAGGCTTCAAGAAGACCTAGACAAGCTGAAGGAATGGTCGAACAAATGGTTGTTAGAGTTTAACCCAACCAAATGTAATGTAATGAAGATAGGTGTAGGGAGCAGGAGGCCAGATACAAGGTATCATCTGGGAGAGGAAATTCTTCAGGAGTCAGAGAAGGAAAAAGACTTGGGGGTTGATATCACGCCAGACCTGTCTCCTGCAGCACATATCAAGCGGATAACATCAGCGGCATATGCCAGGCTGGCCAACATACGAACGGCATTCAGAAACTTGTGTAAAGAATCATTCAGAACTTTGTATACCACATATGTCAGGCCAATCCTGGAGTATGCAGCCCCAGCATGGAGTCCATATCTAGTCAAGGATAAGACTAAACTGGAAAAGGTTCAAAGGTTTGCCACCAGACTAGTACCCGAGCTGAGAGGTATGAGCTACGAGGAGAGACTACAGGAATTAAACCTCACTTCGCTGGAAGACAGAAGAGTTAGGGGGGACATGATCACCACATTCAAGATTCTGAAGGGGATTGATAGGGTAGATAAAGACAGTCTATTTAACACAAGGGGAACACGCACAAGGGGACACAGGTGGAAACTGAGTGCCCAAATGAGCCACAGAGATATTAGAAAGAACTTTTTTAGTGTCAGAGTGGTTGACAAATGGAATGCATTAGGAAGTGATGTGGTGGAGGCTGACTCCATACACAGTTTCAAGTGTAGATATGACAGAGCCCGATAGGCTCATGAATCTATACACCTGTTGATTGACGGTTGAGAGGCGGGACCAAAGAGCCAGAGCTCAACCCCCGCAAACACAACTAGGTGAGTACAACTAGGTGAGTACACACACACACACACACACACACACACACACACACACACACACACACACACACACACACACACACACACACACACACACACACACACACACACACACACACACACACACACACACACACACACACACACACACACACACACTAGGAAGCAGAGAGTTACGGTGAGGGGTGAGACCTCCGATTGGCGTGAAGTCACCAGTGGAGTCCCACAGGGTTCTGTACTCGGTCCTATCTTGTTTCTGATATATGTAAATGATCTCCCGGAGGGTATCGATTCATTTCTCTCAATGTTTGCGGACGATGCTAAAATTATGAGAAGGATTAAAACAGAAGAGGACTGTTTGAGGCTTCAAGAAGACCTAGACAAGCTGAAGGAATGGTCGAACAAATGGTTGTTAGAGTTTAACCCAACCAAATGTAATGTAATGAAGATAGGTGTAGGGAGCAGGAGGCCAGATACAAGGTATCATCTGGGAGAGGAAATTCTTCAGGAGTCAGAGAAGGAAAAAGACTTGGGGGTTGATATCACGCCAGACCTGTCTCCTGCAGCACATATCAAGCGGATAACATCAGCGGCATATGCCAGGCTGGCCAACATACGAACGGCATTCAGAAACTTGTGTAAAGAATCATTCAGAACTTTGTATACCACATATGTCAGGCCAATCCTGGAGTATGCAGCCCCAGCATGGAGTCCATATCTAGTCAAGGATAAGACTAAACTGGAAAAGGTTCAAAGGTTTGCCACCAGACTAGTACCCGAGCTGAGAGGTATGAGCTACGAGGAGAGACTACAGGAATTAAACCTCACTTCGCTGGAAGACAGAAGAGTTAGGGGGGACATGATCACCACATTCAAGATTCTGAAGGGGATTGATAGGGTAGATAAAGACAGTCTATTTAACACAAGGGGAACACGCACAAGGGGACACAGGTGGAAACTGAGTGCCCAAATGAGCCACAGAGATATTAGAAAGAACTTTTTTAGTGTCAGAGTGGTTGACAAATGGAATGCATTAGGAAGTGATGTGGTGGAGGCTGACTCCATACACAGTTTCAAGTGTAGATATGACAGAGCCCGATAGGCTCATGAATCTGTACACCTGTTGATTGACGGTTGAGAGGCGGGACCAAAGAGCCAAAGCTCAACCCCCAAAAACACAACTAGGTGAGTACAACTAGGTGAGTACACACACACACACACACACACACACACACACACACACACACACACACACACACACACACACACACACACACACACACACACACACACACACACACACACACACACACACACACACACACAGGGTGATGCATTAGGGGGTGATGTGGTGGAGGCTGACTCCATACACAGTTTCAAGTGTAGATATGACAGAGCCCGATAGGCTCAGGAATCTGTACACCTGTTGATTGACGGTTGAGAGGCGGGACCAAAGAGCCAGAGCTCAACCCCCGCAAACACAACTAGGTGAGTACAACTAGGTGAGTTCACAAAAACACACACACACACACACACACACACACACACACACACACACACACACACACACACACACACACACACACACACACACACACACACACACACACACACACACACACACACACACACACACACAATAGGAAGCAGAGAGTTACGGTGAGGGGTGAGACCTCCGATTGGCGTGAAGTCACCAGTGGAGTCCCACAGGGTTCTGTACTCGGTCCTATCTTGTTTCTGATATATATAAATGATCTCCCGGAGGGTATCGATTCATTTCTCTCAATGTTTGCGGACGATGCTAAAATTATGAGAAGGATTAAAACAGAAGAGGACTGTTTGAGGCTTCAAGAAGACCTAGACAAGCTGAAGGAATGGTCGAACAAATGGTTGTTAGAGTTTAACCCAACCAAATGTAATGTAATGAAGATAGGTGTAGGGAGCAGGAGGCCAGATACAAGGTATCATCTGGGAGAGGAAATTCTTCAGGAGTCAGAGAAGGAAAAAGACTTGGGGGTTGATATCACGCCAGACCTGTCTCCTGCAGCACATATCAAGCGGATAACATCAGCGGCATATGCCAGGCTGGCCAACATACGAACGGCATTCAGAAACTTGTGTAAAGAATCATTCAGAACTTTGTATACCACATATGTCAGGCCAATCCTGGAGTATGCAGCCCCAGCATGGAGTCCATATCTAGTCAAGGATAAGACTAAACTGGAAAAGGTTCAAAGGTTTGCCACCAGACTAGTACCCGAGCTGAGAGGTATGAGCAACGAGGAGAGACTACAGGAATTAAACCTCACTTCGCTGGAAGACAGAAGAGTTAGGGGGGACATGATCACCACATTCAAGATTCTGAAGGGGATTGATAGGGTAGATAAAGACAGTCTATTTAACACAAGGGGAACACGCACAAGGGGACACAGGTGGAAACTGAGTGCCCAAATGAGCCACAGAGATATTAGAAAGAACTTTTTTAGTGTCAGAGTGGTTGACAAATGGAATGCATTAGGAAGTGATGTGGTGGAGGCTGACTCCATACACAGTTTCAAGTGTAGATATGACAGAGCCCGATAGGCTCATGAATCTGTACACCTGTTGATTGACGGTTGAGAGGCGGGACCAAAGAGCCAGAGCTCAACCCCCGCAAACACAACTAGGTGAGTACAACTAGGTGAGTACACACACACACACACACACACACACACACACACACACACACACACACACACACACACACAGGGGATTGATAGGGTAGATAAAGACAGTCTATTTAACACAAGGGGAACACGCACAAGGGGACACAGGTGGAAACTGAGTGCCCAAATGAGCCACAGAGATATTAGAAAGAACTTTTTTAGTGTCAGAGTGGTTGACAAATGGAATGCATTAGGGGGTGATGTGGTGGAGGCTGACTCCATACACAGTTTCAAGTGTAGATATGACAGAGCCCGATAGGCTCAGGAATCTGTACACCTGTTGATTGACGGTTGAGAGGCGGGACCAAAGAGCCAGAGCTCAACCCCCGCAAACACAACTAGGTGAGTACAACTAGGTGAGTACACACACACACACACACACACACTAGGAAGCAGAGAGTTACGGTGAGGGGTGAGACCTCCGATTGGCGTGAAGTCACCAGTGGAGTCCCACAGGGTTCTGTACTCGGTCCTATCTTGTTTCTGATATATGTAAATGATCTCCCGGAGGGTATCGATTCATTTCTCTCAATGTTTGCGGACGATGCTAAAATTATGAGAAGGATTAAAACAGAAGAGGACTGTTTGAGGCTTCAAGAAGACCTAGACAAGCTGAAGGAATGGTCGAACAAATGGTTGTTAGAGTTTAACCCAACCAAATGTAATGTAATGAAGATAGGTGTAGGGAGCAGGAGGCCAGATACAAGGTATCATCTGGGAGAGGAAATTCTTCAGGAGTCAGAGAAGGAAAAAGACTTGGGGGTTGATATCACGCCAGACCTGTCTCCTGCAGCACATATCAAGCGGATAACATCAGCGGCATATGCCAGGCT
The DNA here is from genome assembly GCF_040958095.1 of Procambarus clarkii. Classification (NCBI taxonomy): domain Eukaryota; kingdom Metazoa; phylum Arthropoda; class Malacostraca; order Decapoda; family Cambaridae; genus Procambarus; species Procambarus clarkii. Next base: position 854,191 of record NC_091161.1, on the reverse strand, counting down.
GGCCAACATACGAACGGCATTCAGAAACTTGTGTAAAGAATCATTCAGAACTTTGTATACCACATATGTCAGGCCAATCCTGGAGTATGCAGCCCCAGCATGGAGTCCATATCTAGTCAAGGATAAGACTAAACTGGAAAAGGTTCAAAGGTTTGCCACCAGACTAGTACCCGAGCTGAGAGGTATGAGCTACGAGGAGAGACTACAGGAATTAAACCTCACTTCGCTGGAAGACAGAAGAGTTAGGGGGGACATGATCACCACATTCAAGATTCTGAAGGGGATTGATAGGGTAGATAAAGACAGTCTATTTAACACAAGGGGAACACGCACAAGGGGACACAGGTGGAAACTGAGTGCCCAAATGAGCCACAGAGATATTAGAAAGAACTTTTTTAGTGTCAGAGTGGTTGACAAATGGAATGCATTAGGAAGTGATGTGGTGGAGGCTGACTCCATACACAGTTTCAAGTGTAGATATGACAGAGCCCGATAGGCTCATGAATCTGTACACCTGTTGATTGACGGTTGAGAGGCGGGACCAAAGAGCCAGAGCTCAACCCCCGCAAACACAACTAGGTGAGTACAACTAGGTGAGTACACACACACACACACACACACACACACACACACACACACACACACACACACACACACACACACACACACACACACACACACACACACACACACACACACACACACACTAGGAAGCAGAGAGTTACGGTGAGGGGTGAGACCTCCGATTGGCGTGAAGTCACCAGTGGAGTCCCACAGGGTTCTGTACTCGGTCCTATCTTGTTTCTGATATATGTAAATGATCTCCCGGAGGGTATCGATTCATTTCTCTCAATGTTTGCGGACGATGCTAAAATTATGAGAAGGATTAAAACAGAAGAGGACTGTTTGAGGCTTCAAGAAGACCTAGACAAGCTGAAGGAATGGTCGAACAAATGGTTGTTAGAGTTTAACCCAACCAAATGTAATGTAATGAAGATAGGTGTAGGGAGCAGGAGGCCAGATACAAGGTATCATCTGGGAGAGGAAATTCTTCAGGAGTCAGAGAAGGAAAAAGACTTGGGGGTTGATATCACGCCAGACCTGTCTCCTGCAGCACATATCAAGCGGATAACATCAGCGGCATATGCCAGGCTGGCCAACATACGAACGGCATTCAGAAACTTGTGTAAAGAATCATTCAGAACTTTGTATACCACATATGTCAGGCCAATCCTGGAGTATGCAGCCCCAGCATGGAGACCATATCTAGTCAAGGATAAGACTAAACTGGAAAAGGTTCAAAGGTTTGCCACCAGACTAGTACCCGAGCTGAGAGGTATGAGCTACGAGGAGAGACTACAGGAATTAAACCTTACTTCGCTGGAAGACAGAAGAGTTAGGGGGGACATGATCACCACATTCAAGATTCTGAAGGGGATTGATAGGGTAGATAAAGACAGTCTATTTAACACA